>NW_024472312.1:300000-550000 GCF_017654505.1 Polyodon spathula | reverse complement strand
TCAAAACAGCAGTCCAGAAAATGAGTTGACTATTCTGCGCTATGTCTTTATTATAAGGTTCAGGCTAAAATAACCACTCTTATATTAAACAGAAAATAGTAACCGTTAATTCTATTTCTGGTTGCCTACTGCTTGGCCCTCTATCCTAAGACCATTTAGAAATTCCTTACTGCAGCATCTTTTTATGAATCAGCTATGTGTGCTTAAAACTGGAAAAAAATAATAAATACAGAAAGTTTCACGACTACGCCCGGCCCTTTGCAATAGATCTCGATTACTACTGTAATACAGTAAATAACTAGGCAGTGAGGCTGATGAAAGTTGACCGCTAGCCCCAGGAAGCCAAACTCTGGGTTGCCAATCGACAGCCTGACTGCGTGACATAGCCCAGGTTTAACAGCACTGCTAAGAGAAGGCTTTGTGTGAACAAAAGAAATGATTTGAAAGCATGGCTGGGAAAAGGAGAATTCTTTCATTGGGATCAATTTTACATTGAAAAACAGCTTGAGAGTTTGATGCTGTAGTGCATAGTCTTTAGTGCACTCTTCTTTCAACACTGTAGACCTGTGTACAGGTCTAGGAAAGAGAATTGAGCTCGACACTGTGAACCTCTCTATTATAGAAAAGACAACTTTACTCAGCACTGCAGACCACACTAAGTGACTACAAAGTCAATCCACAGTAATTAGAGGCACTTCATGTAAAGTGTGACCGCCTTTTGTCCCATCGAGGTACTACTCTTGCCAGCACACTTTGCCCTATCTAAGGCAATCTTGTTTAATAGGACAGTCACACTGTGTTTTGATTCGTATTACTACTTGATCTGGTCGGAAAGTCCATGCTCTCTCTATTTAAAACAGTCCTTCCCACCTTCTGTTCTGGACTCTGGCCAGCTCCCTTGTCCGCTCTCATCCTAGTGACTATGAAGCGCTATACAGGAGAGACCTAGAGACCTTCCTAAATGATGCAGGATCTCAGTGACGGTAATGTGACCCTGTTTTAATGGGAGTTACTGGCATGTGGAATTAATAACCACACATGTGTACAAAAAGACCCCCTCCCCTGTCATTGCTGAGTGCTGAGTAAGAGGCTTCAAAAACTCCTGACTCACAAACACCCGATAACCGTCGTGGGCTTTACTTCAGATCTGGAAAGCGCTCGTCTCAGAAACTCACCAGCACTGTAGAGTTTGTCCTGTTTGTCGACGCACACACGGGAAGCTGAAGCATCCCGCTGCTGTTGGAGATTGCATGCTGATTGGTGTAGCTAGCATGGCTGCTAATTTAGTGATGCAAAAACAAGTAAATAAATCCCCTTAAAATAACTTGTCCTGTGCTGGCTTTTTAGTGTTCCACAGGATGCTTTGCCCATTCGTACTGCAATAGAACCTCAGAGTTAAGAACCTCTTGGGAATGCAGGCTGTTCGTAAGTTTGAAATGTCCGTAACTCTGAAAATGAGTTTTCCGTTGTTTTAATATGTGTGCACCGGCTCTCTACAGCCTCAATCAGGCGAATAATACAAGGATACATCACAGGAATGCAATAGTCATATTGTTACGGTTCTAAAGACTTTACAAAAGGTACTAAATAAGGAGGCTGTATTTAAGTTACCTTTGAAAGTGTAACTGTTGGATTTAAATGCTCAGGAAATCATGGGTTGGCGTTTTTATTTTATTTTAAACAAAATGAATTCGTGCAGCTTGCCCAGTCATTCTCAGGCCTCCAAAAACCTATGCTTTGTTTAAAACTGTTCCTCATAAAGTTGCCTGTATTTGCTTTGAAATCTGCCTCCCTGCTGTCTGGATAGATTTATTGCTACAGTAATGTTGCCTCCTTCATGACCAGCACGCTTGTAAGAGCACCTATCTGCTTGCATTGCACACGTGGTCGAGTGCTTGGAAGTGGGGTGTTGGGTTGACCGTTTGCTTAGTTTGTAAGTCTGGTGTTTGTAGCTCTGATGTTCCCCTGGTGGTCCATGGCTGTTACCATATACAGTTCACCCTGGGCAAGGAGCAAACCATCTTTAACAGTAAAATAATAGTGAAAAAAGTAGACAGTCGTAGTAAAATTGTATTTCATTCTGGCTAGTTTCTTTCACTTTTGTGCTGGTTTTTTAGCCAGGGGTGTGCAGTTATAGTCCTGGATGGTCTTTCAACTCCAGGTTTATCAGGGAAAATTGTCCAGTGTAGGGTCTGGATGGAGGTTTAATTGGTTCAATTATATAATTTAGAACAAGGTTTGGAACAAAGACCGGGATTGAAGTGGACAGCTCTGGAACCCCCCTGCTCTCAGCGTTGAAAAGAAAGTGAATCACAACTCAGCTTTCTACTCTGCCCTGACAGTACAACACCGTCTGTTTCCTGCATCAATAAAATAAAAATGGGAATTGTTTCCAAATTTTATTTTAAAGAAGCAAAGTTTTGGGCAAGCATCTAAACATGTCAGAACATCCAAAACAAGTATTAGGTCAAGCTCTTAGTTCTCTAAACCTGTCAACGAACGCCAGGTAACTTTCCTAAACCTGTCAATAGAAGCGACTCCATAAAGGTGAGGCCGGGTGCCATCACGTCAAGTCTCCTGCAGTTCCCTTATAAAAACGAAACCCTTTATGGCTGGCTTAATATTTTAGACCTATAGTATTACACAGATCAGCCAAAATGACTATGAAGACCTGACATCTAGACATAAGATCAGCAATTCCTAACCCTGAGGATCACATCTGAACAGCATTTAAACAGCTCACTAATACACCAGACCGTGAAGACATTGAAAAAGTCGATTTTCTTTCTTTTAGTATTTCTAAATGAGCACTACTTATTATAGATGTAATGCATCAAACATTCGTTCACTCGCCACTGTGGTGTGTATACAACAAACCACAAAGCTCTGTGTCTTTGTGGAAAGTATTCAGGCAGCCTGTGCAGACAGATGCCTGGTAAGCAATCGTGGGTCTTGGTGGAAGCGATCCCAACCCACTTTTTCCTTAAAATTAAAATGAAACTGCTGAAGCCAGTTCTCTGGACACTGCTGGAAGCAGACTGCATTCTCCAGAGGGAGTGAGTTTATTCACAGAAGTTTTCCACTTCATTCCAGGAGATGTACTGCATGTATGGCAGTTCTGTTACCAGAGACAACTGGATTTTACCTTGAGAATACCCTGCCTTTTATGTGATACATTTTGTTACCTTTTTTTTTTTGCTGTCATTTACCTAGTAGTATGAACGAATTGACAATCAGGATCACTGTGCTTTAGTTTACATAACGTTACTGTGGTCTGCTTGCTATGCAAAGATTTCTACACATACTAATACGATGGTATTAAACATTTTTGAAGGGTCGCATTTTTCGATTTTTGTCAGTTTTTCCATTAAGTGTATGGAAAAACCACATAGCGGTGTGTAACTCAATACGTTAACGAAACATCATTCAGCAGGTTTCGAGTTTATTAAGCAAATGCTATCGGGTGCATCAGTCAAGAAGGGGTTTGAAATGTTGAGGAGATTCTCCGGGTTGTGTTTATCTCACGTCCCCAATGAGCTCTCTGCCTGGAGAGCAGGGTCAGAGGTCAAGGGCTGCTTGTCGGCTCTGGATGTACGTGACCTGGTTTCCTGCGGCAGAGAAAAAACAGAGCAGAGACAGAGCACTGCTGATTATTTATTTAAGAGACTGAAAGAAGGGGGAGGTGGGGTCATTAGTTCAAGCTTCAAACCCTCAACCACTTTGACATATTGGCAGCCACAAGCCAGAACAACAGCGATATAGTAACATTGATCTTCACCAGCCTTCTGCACCAAGTTTAGCACACATCACTAGAATGCATCGGATTTTTGAATCTCAAAGTTCCTTCAAGAAAGCAATATAAGGGACTTGTTTTTTTTTTTGGTGGAATGGATGCGTAAATAAACAAAAATACAAAATCAGCGTTCCGTGAGAGATTTATTTTTAAAGAAAAGATTGCTTTTGCAGCCACCCGCTGTTAAGCTTGTGTAATTCTAAGTGCTGTCGTGCTGCACAAAAGCATGAATCATTTACTGATTTAATTTCCATTTAATTTATTTTTTGCTCTTAAATATTTATAAACTGCATGCCATCCCCCTCAACAATCATCACAGGATATTAGAGGCGGGAGGCTCTTTGGATCCAGCAGCCGCTAACTCACAAGAAGGTCCGTGGTTCCACTGTGTCTCCTTTTCTCATAACGAAACTGTGGCTTTCACAGTTTTGTGATATGGACTATGGTACAGTTAAACAAATCGTATTCTACTCAGTTTGCCCAGCTGAGTAACATTACTTCTTGGAGAGCCTTTCCAGTAAGCCAGACACTGAAAGGCATACCTTCTGTAATGGTTTGTTTCACCTCCAAACACCGTTACTGTTTTGACATCCCTGCTAATTTAAATCCCTTCCTATTTAACAGTGTCTGCCAGGGTAAAGAAGTCTTCAAGTTGCAATGTCAGGAAATATGCAGCGTTCGAATATTTCTGTCAGTGTGATCTTACAGAGCTTGGCTTGTCGTTTTTGTTATGTGGTTTGGGCCAGTTTTTTGCCATCGTTTTTTTTTTGTCACTTTTTTTTTTTTTTTATTGCTGTCAAACTTTAGCCAAGCATCAATTCAGGTGAGGTAGACAGTTTGCAGCTTCAAGTGAGATGAGCTTCAGATTGCTCTCTGGTGACAGGCCAACTCAAAGAGATATGTTTTGAACTTAGATTTAAAAATACTGGCAGACTCAGCATTCCGGATACAATTTGGACGTGAGTCCCAATGTGAGGGAACTGGAGAACTAAAAGTCCTCAAATCGTAGTGGAGTTCTTGGAATAACCAAGAGGCCATCATATGACGATCTATAGGGAGTAACTCACACAGACAGGCAGGGCCAGAACCATGAATAGCCTTGTAAGGGAAGCAGCGTTTTTAAAGTCAATGACCTTAAAACCAGGAAAATATGACAAATAGGCTTAGCGTCAGCGTTATTAAATTGTTGTATTATCAAACATATTCTACAAGTAAGGGGTTTTAAGAACAAACAACAAATCTGCAATAGCTGCAAACCATTACATAATCACATTACTGATTCTACTTTAGCCCCCTGTATAGTTCACACTCTGTAGTGCTGCTTTTTAATGAAGCATAAAGCAGTGGGGTTTATCTGTTATTAAAAGTGAAATCCCTGCATGCAGCAAAACCCATTATACATAATAACTTATTATCGCTTTTCACATTTATTAGAAGTCTTCGAAAAATTCCTCAGCATTCATCTTATAAATTCAACACCGGATTTCAAACCTAGCAAGGTGAAATGGAGCTCAAGTGCTTTCAGTACCTCGTGACTTGACTTGAATTTGCTACCTTTCAACCATTTTTTTGTCAGAAATCCAAGCAGCAGTAAAGATGGTTTCTAATGCACAGGGACACATCAAGGCTCAGAGAATGCTAATCATGTTCTGAATGGGGAGCAGCACTGTTGGGATCATTATGTCCTTAAAGGTTTTCCTTCCAGTCCAGGGCAGGCTTGAGGCATGGAGACTGAACTGCTCCCTCACCCCCTAAGAGAAAGGGTGCTCCCTCCAGTCCAGGGCAGGCTTGAGGCATGGAGACTGAACTGCGCCCTCACCCCCTAAGAGAAAGGGTGCTCCCTCCAGTCCAGGGCAGGCTTGAGGCATGGAGACTGAACTGCTCCCTCACCCCCTAAGAGAAAGGGTGCTCCCTCCAGTCCAGGGCAGGCTTGAGGCATGGAGACTGAACTGCGCCCTCACCCCCTAAGAGAAAGGGTGCTCCCTCCAGTCCAGGGCAGGCTTGAGGCATGGAGACTGAACTGCTCCCTCACCCCCTAAGAGAAAGGGTTGTAGACCCTCCAGTCTAGGGCTGCCACATTGCCCCTGATTCTGCTATCGCCTCTCTGTGATTGAACAGAATCAATGATGTGAATGCATGGCTGTAATCCTTCTTTCATTTTTCCCTTGCAGAGTCCTACTCAGTGGCTGGCAGTGATGGTAGCCTCTCCACCTCGGTCGCCTCCACCCAGCCACAGCCCTCCAGCAGCTCGGCCCCCAGCTCCCCCAGCTCACGCCGTTCCGTCAGCACGATCAAGAAGTGGCTCACCAACCCCGTGCGCAGGCTGAGCACCGGAGGGGCAGCCAAGGTGGAGCGGCAGGTACGCAGGCTGGAGATCAAGCCCAAGAGGAAGAGCCTGGAGGAGGAGAGAAAGAGCACAGACCTGGGGGGGACCAGGAGGCAGGAGGAGAACGCAGGCATCCAGCCATCCAGCAACAAGGAGCCGGTGAGCAAACTTTACTCTTGAAGTGTGTTCAAGCAAGGCTTGGCTTTCCGTGGTGGCTCCTGCATCCCATTCGCAGTGTTACCTTGATGTCACTAAACGAACGCTTTGCTAACCGGAGCGTTGTTTGTTTCTGGTAGGAATGGAGAGATGGCCTAGTGAGCTGTAGCATTTCTGAATCTGAGAACGTCCACCAGCAGAGCTATCTGTCTGACCTGCTGCAGGGGGAGGGGACAGACTCCCAGATCATGGTAAGAACCGCAGAGATCTAGGTGATGCTTTACTGGTGGTTTTGCCAACACTGAAGCCATAATTATGAGACACAAAACTGTCAGAGATTACGGAGCGGTTTTTGGTAGATATGCATTTAATCTGTAGGGTGGGGGGTGTTGTAGATCCCCTTGACAAGGTAGACAGTAATTTTGCAGTTTCCCCGTTGCTTTTCCCCTGGTTACACTATACATTTACCATACCTTGCAGTGTTTACCTTTGGGCTTTCGTTATACTTTATTACACTTGACTATGCTTTTACTATGGCATACCTACAGTGCCACACATATGCCACACAAAAGATCTCTACAAATGAAAAACTGTATTTACAAATTTTACAATACACAATGACATTGGCATGTAAAAACAAGGCATACACAAACACCTCCCCCCGCCACTTACACACACACGCACACACATACAGACACACACACCACACACACACACACACACACACACACACACACACACACACACACACACACACACACACACACTCACACACACACAATCACATGAATTTGGTAAGTCAGGTCTGCCAGTTAATCACTGATGGATTACATGCAACCCCCAGGATTATGCAGTCTAGAAGCAGCAGGGTCAGCACATTCTGAAGCATGGGTGGCGCCCCCTCCTCAGACCGTTTACTGAACGCTTTCTGTCCTTGACGGATTAAATACAGCCTGGAAATAAACTCGGAGCCATCCAAAAAACGGCCTCCGGGACAGACTGATATATAACATACCGCCAGTATATCCTTATAGAGGCTTCACACTGCCTGCCTACTTCAGCACTTTATTAGTATCTATACTACATTGCTTCTGTATTAGATCACCCCATTGCTTCTGTATTAGAGCACCCCATTGCTTCTGTATTAGAGCACCCCATTGCTTCTGTATTAGAGCACCCCATTGCTTCTGTATCAGAACACCCCATTGCTTTAGAGCACCCCATTGCTTCTGTATTAGAGCACCCCATTGCTTCTGTATCAGAACACCCCATTGCTTCTGTATCAGAGCACCCCATTGCTTCTGTATCAGAACACCCCATTGCTTCTGTAGTTTTGATTTGTTGTGCATATGAAATCAAACCACTGGAACTGGACAGCAATCAAAGAAAACCAAAACAACATTGGTTATTTTAAAATTATGGAATCTGCAACTTGATTTAGGAACCCATCAATGAATGACAGACTCCAGTTTTTTTACATCAACCAAACGGCTTAATCCACTTTCAACGGTCTTATTCCAACTCTAGTCCAGCCAAGACTGACTGTAACTTTTACTCAACAGGTTCTACAAAGAACATAAATATAAACCTTACAAGACATTTTCAAGAGAATACAAAAGGTATTTTTAAATTGGCTAGCCCTTCAGTAGGGCATCTAACCCTTCAGCTCCTTCTAAGTCAAGCTGCTTTCCTTACTCTGCTAATAATACATTTTGTTAAATTATGACCTCAGCTTCTATAATAAGAGTAGTTTCATTAAAAAATGTTCCCCCCACAAAAAAAGCCCTTTGGATCTTTCCTGTTCAGTTTGCCAGTGCTACAGTCCACATCTGGGAGCCATCAGTGTGTAGTAAATAATTTTAAAGGAGCCTGCCATGGATTCATTATATTAACTGGGTCTGACAAGGGCAAGAATTTCTTAGCTGTGTGATTCTTTATTGTGTTTCCGCTCACATTATTATTGCCATGCTTCTGAAGTGGAAAACCTCATCTAATAGCAAGGTGGGGAAGCATATTTGTGTTGCGCTCTGCACGGTGCAACACTGAAATGCTTCCCCACTCGAGAAAGCAATTGTTGCAGGAAATAGTTAGTAATAATGGTTTAGGCAGAAAGGACTACAGCTGTGGCAAAAAGTTTTTACTCCTTGGCAATACTCTAAAAACAGGAAGGGGCCAGGCAAGAGACCGTCTGCCAAGCTTAGTGGGTTCCAGATTCTAAATGAAACATGCACAATTAACTGAGCAGCGTCATTTCAGTCCACCCAAGTTCTCAGGTTGGCCCTGAACTGTTGAACTTGGCATTGCGGACCCTTTTCCTTCTTTCCTGTCCTCCTAATGGTGTTTTACGCATCAGCTCAATAGCTGATCCGATGGGTTTTATGAAATGGCGCGTGGGTGCCTGTAAGGTTTCTTTTTTGGCCTGTGAATGATGTGAAAAATCAAGCACCTTCACTATAAAGTTCACTTCAGGTTACACACAGGTTACTCATGGGTTACACACACCCCAAACTCCCTTCCCCCAAACAAAGGCTTTCTCCCACTTTTATACAGGTGGCCATTCTCCAATTAAGTGTGATTGCTGGCAGGGACAGATTTAACCCCATCCCTGCCAACCTTACATTCCACACACTATTCACAGCAGCAGGGCTTCTGCCTGCCAGAGTAAAACAAATTATATATATATATATATTCCATTGTGTGGATCTGATTGGGGAAGATCCCCCTTGATGGAATTACAGCTGCATAATACACTGCCATCTATTATTCTCTCTCTCTCTCTCTCTCTCTCTCTCTCTCTCTCTCTCTCTCTCTCTCTCTCTCTCTCTCTCTCTCTCTCTCTCTCTCTCCCTCTCTCTCTCTCTCTCTCTCTCTCTCTCTCTCTCTCTCTCTCTCTCTCTCTCTCTCTCTCTCTCTCTCTCTCTATCTCTCTCCCTTTCTATAATACAATGCTGTAAAAGCCATCTCATGAGGCATATGTGTGCATTTCACATGGGAACAAATGCAAAGCAAATCAGCAAATGGGATAATAATGAAAAAAGCACACACCACACTTTATCAGCCCCTCAGTGAAATTATTTTTAACATCACACATCCATAAGCACTCTGCAATGTTCTGGCTCTCTAATCCCTGATCGCTATGGCAACACGCTGGATTTTCAGACGTGCTGCTGGTGGGTTTCTGCGATGCATGCATCTCGTTATGATTCTGTTTTGCTGAGAGCTGCAGCAGGACTGGGCAAGGATCTCTGGGGGAAATCCTGTCTGCTTTTCTGGGCATGTCAAATACTGAAATAAACCAGGGCTTTAAAGTCTGGGGAAACATTCTTACCTCGTGTCCTCATGCAGTCTTTGAGCTAGCTGGACTCTCAGTTATTTACTCCAAATCGCCGTGAGCATTTTGCTGTTTCAGCTGGATTAAATCTAAATTAGGGCGTTGCCATATTGGTTATGAAGCACAGAGAAGATAGTGCTGTAAATGTACATTTTTTTTAATCAAATTATCGAAGGACAGTGTATTACTTTAGTTTTGAATCATTGCAGTACTGTTCATAAGATAGAAGCAATCACCCTGCAAATGTAATGCTTACTTTTTAAACTATGCTCCAAGATCAAAATACAAACACCTGAAATAAGTGATTAATAATGTCCTACCACTGGAGACTGTTACCAGAGAAAGCGCCTGAAAAAGTACATTTAAACTGCCTGTCTTTATTCTGATTCCAATGAAGTGTGTGTTTTTTAGAGTAAAAAAAAAAGTAGTTTCAATGTTTCTGGCAGGAACCAGGCACATAGAAATATAATCACTGGAATCACTAACAAGACTTTATTCAGAGGGGGAAAAAATACAGCCCAGGCAGATTCCTGCAAAGAACATTCTCTTGGCAATATTAGCATTTCCAGCAAGAGATATATTTCGAAGCGTCTTGAGAAAGGCAGCCCGACAGCTTTGAAATTAAAACCCTTTCTCTGTAATGAATGATTGCTTTTAAACAGTGCAGAATAACAAATCGTAACTGTTTCATTTTAACACTGCATAAAATACCCCCAAAAACAAGCTTATTACAGCTGTCGTTTGTTTTGTTATATGGTACTTTTTAAAAATAAGTACAGCAGTGTGCACAACTATTAGGTTAGTCAAGGTTAGTCATTGATATCCTTTATATATCTACCTGCATGATAACCTCTGGGGGGGAGAATTTCAATTTTCAGTCAGTAATCAGTGATATAGAAACAATAGGCACTCGTGTGTGAACACATTGTGCTTTAATTAAGCATAATAAACAACATCTAAAAAGTCTCATATGTTTCACCATTTGCTATGTGTTCATTTTCTCTTACTTTTTTAAATGAATTGCAATGACTAATTTGCCTATTTGTTACCATTTTCAGTTACAGAGGTCTGATTTACTGTGCACAGCAAATCGAACAGGAGCAATGGGGTGTTCTAATACATTTTCCACTGCTATACATGTGATCCATAATTCAAACTGAATCCAAGGGCAAAAGCTACAAATTACAAATGAGACCATTAATAAATCTCTCGTTCTCCGCCATGCACACGTTGAATGTTTTGATTGAGAAGAAAAGAAAAATTGATTGCTTTTCCAACAGGGATATAAACAGTTTTGAAAACTGCACAGTCATTTTTGATTGAATCAGCCCTAAGGCAAGGAAAGGTTGGGTCTTACTTCGTCCTTTTGAGTTTGTTGGCGTGGGTATTGGATATGAAGTATGCAATGCAGAAGGGAAATCGGATCCATTTTTTTGACAATAGAACTCTTCCTTAAAAGGCCATGATCTTCTGGAGCCTCTTGATGATGTCATTGACCTTGACCTTGGATTGAGTTGCCACTGAATAAAAATACGTCTGACATCTGTGTTTTGTAGCGTTTCTTTTGATGGTCTGTGAAAATGCAAGCGGAAAAACCGTTCTTCAGCAGTCTTGTAGAACTTAACTTGTAATGAGAAATATTATGATTAAATACTGAGTAAATTGTTTGACAGTTGAATTTCATGACTCATGACTGAACCCACACAGGGTCTGGATGTGGTCCACCACTGCTTCGGGCAGCACAGTATGTGATTGTCTTTGTGTTTCCGACAGGATACTCAGTGCTCCTGTCCCCAGGAAGATCCAGATGGCTCCGTCTTATTGGACGATGTCTCCTGCCAGTCATCAACCACGCTGGACAGTGAGGAGGAAAGGAGGAGTGCCTTAGAGAAGAGCATGTAAGCGATGCTCCAATCAGAGACCAGACAGCATGCAACACTGCAAGAGAGCCCCATACTACTGGAAGCATGCTTTTAGAGCATTTTACAGCACTGAGAGAATCGCCCTGGATTGCATCTGTGGTTATCTCTGGATAAACAGAAGTGATCGCTATACTGGGGGAATTCGGTAACATTTTACATTGTGTCTACAATGACTGTGTATTTACGTAGTAGTTACTTAGTAAATACATGTATACTTACACATAATTACAATGTTATTATGCAGTTACAATGGACTTAATATGTCAATGTGTTTGCACAATATATACAAGTACACAGTTGTATTAGAAAGGGGTTAGGGTTACGATTAGGGATAGGGTTATATCATGCAAAAAGATCTACACATTAAGTACATTGTAACGATACATAACATTGTAATTGTGTGTAAGTACACATGCATTTAGTAATTATCTGCTATGTAAGTACAGAGTTATTAGAGACACTTAATGTAAAGTGTTACCGGGGATTATATAATCCTAATGCTCTTATAAAAGCAGCACAGTGACATGCAGTACAGGGCGATCAAATCGAGTCAAGTAGACCGACGTTTCTGCTAACGGTAACAGTCATAATGAAGACATGGTTTTCTACTTCGCTTTCAGGTTTTACCGGGGTACTTAATGTGGAGTTTGACGTTAAGGATGAGCACTGACGAAGACATTCTTGATTTCTTTGTTTTGTACTTTGTCTTGTCTAGGTACGTTCTCAAGGAGCTCATAGAGACAGAGAAGATGTATGTTGGTGATCTGGGCCTCATCGTGGAGGTGAGAGTTTGTATAACCTTCCCCCTTGCTTGTGTGTTCCTGTACCTGTCACTAAACTTAGAAAGCTTCAGTTTGTCCAGAACGCAGCTGCCAGACTGCTTTCTCAAGATATTCACGTTTGTGGAACTCATTCAGCAGCTTGTAACAGTGGATTATCTGAAGTCTGAGTTGAAAACATCCTTTTTCGAATGTTCTTTTACATAATCGGTTGTCGCTGGAGTGTGTTGTACTCGTGAGCTGTCTGGTTTTGTTTTTTTCATTTTTAACAGCGTTCTGGAATGCCATGGCGTGAAGGGCGCTATATAAAAATACATTTGCATTGTAATCTATTGCATTGTATCTTCTGCTATTGCGGACTGCAGTACATTCATTGCATCGCATGCAACTGACTATAACCACCCTGTACTTTAAATGCAAATGTATTTAACACATGAAGAAGGATTGATAACGAGCCCCTCTTTTGCCCTAGGGGTACATGGCCACCATGAATATGAAGGGAGTCCCGGATGACATGAAGGGAAAGGATAAGATTGTGTTTGGGAACATACACCAGATCTACGACTGGCACAAAGAGTAAGCCTTATCCCAAGGGCCCTTCCTCTGCACCCAGTTAGTTAGGGAATCATGGACTCACTCTATGGGATGTGCCTATCATCTCTTCAATAGAATCATATTTATATATACGACTGACGTCCTGCAAAAAGGCCAAATGCTTTGCATCACCCTATATAATGAACTAATTTTGCTGAATAATGTTACGTTAACATATTGAATGACATACTGCTTTGTAGTTTTCCATATACTAAACAAAAAACTGACAAAAATTGAATAAATGTGACATGAAATACTGGACTACTATATGGCTTCCGGTCGACTTTTGCAATATCCTTTTGTAGTTTCTTTGATTACATGATGTTAAATAAAAGAGCTAAATTATGTTTGTATATTTTGTGCCTCAATCTTAAAATTCTGGGTGGTGCAAAGCGTTTGGCCACAACTGTACATTCCCAGGGTTTTCACTCAAGCATTGGCCAGTGCTTAAGAAACACGGTAATCTGATAGAGAATTGATGAGTGTTGTTTTTAAACGACTGTCAGATAAGATGCCTGTTGAGTTTTCTTTAGTTTTACTTGATGATGTTTATGCTACTGATAAGAACACATATTCTGGCGGGCTAGGTTACAAAACAGAGCTTAATGGGCTGCTTGTGTCCTTTTCTCATCAGTTACTTCTTGGGAGAGTTGGAGAAGTGCATGGAGGAACCTGAGCGACTCGCAGGGCTTTTCATAAAGCATGTAAGTCACCCGTAGAGAGTCCAGATCTGCAGGAAAATCTGCACAGCGTTCTGCAGAGCATCTAACATAGTATTTGTATTAATAACGGCTCATAAAAATTTAAACCAAGTAAGCTTAATCATATCAAACAATTTATGGGTTAAGTACTTCCAATTTAATATAGCAAGCATTTTTGTAAGTAAAATCTTTAGAAATTGTCAAACAAACGCATCACATGAGACTTCTTCTCGGCTCGCATTTTCAAAGTCTCGACTGTTAACTCGTTTTGAAGGAGACAAAACTAGAACCGAGCAAGTGATGTATTTCCGGTCCCTTTAGCAGTCTGTTTATGATCATTTGATCACGATGTAGCTGCAGAATATGGAGATCTGTGGAAGACCGCGAATGCCGCGGGAGCCTGTGAACGCAGCGATTCCCGAGGAATCCCGTTCCCCGCAGATTCGTACTGCCTCTAGTCATCAGGACCGAGCAGCAGACCAAACTGGTGCAGCTGTAGCTTTGGAAACAGTGTTGTGAACATCATTCCGCTAAAGTGTTTGAAAATGCAATTACTGCAAATGGCTTTATAATTGCATTCAAACAGCCTCTTTACAGTATTGTCGTGATTTTCAACGATCATCATTAACTCAGTAAGCTGTGGTCTGTCAAGTACCAATCAACAACTCCATAAATCTAAGCTGATCAAGTTGTGTACAGCCTTATGATGACATTAATTAGCTCCACTACTTTTAACCCCTGAACACCTGATCGCTGTGCATGCTTCCTCAACGTCTATGCTGCTGCTACATGCAGTAATAGGAGGGGCGCACCTTCCAGCTCCGCTATAGCTCAGGAAATGAAATGGAAAACAAACAGAAAATCAAGCAGATCGGAAAGGACTGCCACACTAGACGCAAATCATTTGCTTACCAGAATACTTGATTTTTCAAATTGTGATTTTTCTTAAAGAGATCACACACTGATCAAACCAAGCATTAACACACGGTTTTATAAAGCTGGGGGAAAAAATACTTCTTAAATATAGTTCCAAACCTGTTTTTTTGGCCACTGCACCTTTTAAAACATAAAGAACCTTCTGTGTCCTGACGGTAAAGGGTTAATCTCCTAATCAAGCCCAGTGAGAAGCTCTACAGCTCTTATCTGGTGTCCTGGGCTTGTACTGGATCTGCCTTTGGTTTTCACAGTGGATGCTTCAGAGCGGAAGAACGCTGAGTAAACAACTCACAAGAAATACACGAGATCAAAGCTGCCTCAGCTGATACGCAACCCAACGCTTCCTAACACACATGCATCAATTCAGTTTGAAAGAGTTTCTAAGATTCTGCCCCACTGCAAAGTTTTCACTTTAAGATAGAGGTTAATAAGCAGCTTTGAGTGATAACTGAACCTCTCTGACGTGTAATGAGTTTGTTTGTAATTCCTGTTGTAACAGTATCTTTTATAAAATATTATAGTGATAAAACTAGCAAGACATCACCTCCATTCTGTATGTACAGCTATGGACAAGAGGTTTGCATCATCCTATCTAATTTTGCTTCATAACGTTAAATAAAACCTGCTGAATAATGTTATGTTAACATATTGAATTTCATACATTACATTTCAAAATCTAACATGAAGTGCTGTGGTTCTATTCCGGTAGACTTTTGCGATATCATTTTGTAGTTTCTTGGATTACATATTAAATAAAATATCTAAATTATGTTTATATTTTTTTTTTTTTTTTTTAAATGATGTCTCAATCCTAAAATTGTAGGTGATGCACAAGGTTTGGCCAGATCTGGACAGGTAGAATAGTTGAGGCGAAGTTGAAAAGTCGCATTGGCGTATAATTGAAATGAAATGAGAAGGGGTATTCAGTCTCTAAAGAACTGTATAGAGAAAAATGATATGTAGGAGCAGCCCAACCCAGAATCATTTAGAATGACTGCAGGCACCATAAAATAGCCATTAAAACGATAGCTGAAGCTGCAAACCTTTTAATTTAAACTTTTTGGTATTGAAAAAGTCAGTGCAGGAAGAAAGGCCAGCGATCTTTAAAAAAAAAGAAAAAAATTAAGTCTATACTTTAACTATCGCAATGCTTGTTGACATGAATGAGGAATCGGACCTGAAGTCGTTTCTCTAGAGACCATTAGAATGTCATTGAGGTCATGACATGAAAGAATTCTAATGTGGTTATCAAACTATATCAATTAAAATGGTATATAATTGCAAGCTTGCTCTTTAGATCAGAAGATCTGTTTTTTTTTTCTTTTAAATACCGGGCAGCTATTCTGAATGTTTACCTGCACACGCCTTTAGCTGTATAAATAAGTGAAGGTTTTTGAAATTAGGGAATATACATTTCAAATTAGGTTGTGATAGCTGGTGCAAGTTATTTAATTTAAAATATATTGGACACATTATAATATTCTAAACTGACATCTGTATTTATTAATGTTAAAATGATTATTGGCAACTGTTTCATCAGTTAAATGTTCTTTGTAGAGCTACATTTTGGAAGATTGAAATTGTGGTCCATTGAGAATATAGTACGGTATTTAATTGAAGAATTGTATTGGAAAGAAATATCACTGGGAATGTGCAATATGTACGTTAAACATAGAGAACTGATGCTTGAGATCTAAACATGTTCTTCTTTTTATCTTTTAACATTTATAGTCAATGAATAAAGAATACAAAATAAAGATGTATTTTGATATAATCTCCGAGTTTTTGTTCATGCGGAATTCCGAAACGCTACAGCTCACATCTGTTTACAAAGTTAGGAAAGGGTTGCCTATGACTTGATTCCGTCCTGTGTTTCAGTCTCACATTTATCTCAATGTGCGGAGTGGAGATTTGGCTCCCAAGCCATAATATAGGAACTTCAAAAGGCTGCACAGAGGGGGGTGGCAGTGGAGGGGGTGGTCCGTGTCAGATGGTCATGAGAATTCAAGAGATTCCTTCTCTAGATGAGCACTGAGACAGGCTTGTTCTCCTTTGATCTTGTGCATTTGATTCTATTGTAGGAGCGCAGGCTGCACATGTACGTGGTTTACTGTCAAAACAAACCCAAATCCGAGCACATTGTCTCCGAGTATATCGAGACCTACTTCGAAGTAAGTACTTGTAAATTACTTAATGCAGCTCCTTCGCACTGTAATCGGGGTTCTGTTTTAATTCCATTTCCAATTCCTTTTTAAAATCAATTCCCAATTCCCATTCCCTTTTAATCCATTCCAACACATCATCGATCACAATTGCAATCAGCAGCATTCTGTTAGAGCGTGCTTGTCACAGCGGCAACACATGCCTTGCATTGAAGTCGCTGTTTGTAAGTCTTGTGAATTGGCTTCAGATGAAAGCAGTTGAACCATCACCGCAATATCTAAAACATCTGGTCAAATTCCTACAAAGGAACTGGCATAGGAATTGGGATTGATAAACAGGAACCCCCCCCCCCCCCCACACACACACACCCTGCTTGTAATTGCTTGTATTGACGCAATATTGACTATTTTGTATAGTCCAGGCTTGGGCAGCTCTGTCTGTTATATTAATATGCATCGTAATGTGCTTTAGTGAAGAATCCTTTTTTTTTTTAAATAATAAAGTACATTGATTTTTATTGATTATTACCTGTCCCATATTCGATTAGAAATCGATTGCTGACTGCACCTTTAGAATGAATACACTGATAATCTATCGGGATACAAAACCATGTCATAGAAGGACATTGCAATATTGGTTCCAAATCCATGCTTTGCCACTTTGAGTTCAGGGTAACACGCTAGTATTAACATTACTGTAACCCAATCTAGCAGGCTTAAAATCGCCTTATTTAGACATTTCAGTTTGTATTGGGTTTATCTTGGCTATTAGCAAAGTAGCACTTCTGCACACTGTCGCTGTGAAGCTGCCAAAAGGATATTTTTTTTTCAGCATCAGTTTTGAAATAAATACGATTCTGCTTTCCAAAATGTTAATGCAGGGAATTTGAGAAAGTAAGTGAGACAGCAGGATGCAGATAATACCGCACAGTGTCTCTTGGTTATGCAGCCAGGAAACTTTTCAGTAAATGTAATTATGTTTGGTTTGAGGTTTTCTTTTGCAGCTTGCTGAAGGACAGGACCTATAAACCCAGCTTGTCCATTGCTGCTTTTTATTATGTACTGGGCATGTTTTAAGATTTATTTCCGCCAATGACGAATTGAAGAAACAGCTTTGCCCATAATCTTTTAATATGTAGCGCATCCCCTGATGCTAATCACCATACTGAAGCTTGACGCTGATAAAAGATGGCGCTCACAGTAAAAAAAATCTATTAAAAACTGTAGGAAAAACGATGATAAAATAAACTGCAATAAATAAATGGGGGGAAAAAACAAAACAAGCTAGCTGTAATGAGCATGGCTGTTAGTTATAACAAAGTGTTTTTCTTTTCAAAGTTTTCCTGTTCAGTTTGCTCTGATTTTCAGGAGATGAGACAGCAGCTGGAACACAGGCTGCAGCTGAACGATCTCCTCATCAAACCGGTTCAGAGAATCATGAAGTACCAGCTGCTGCTCAGAGTGAGTGCGCCGCCTTCACGCTTTCTTCGTCTCCGTTTCTGCTGCCGTCCCGACGTTTGCATTTCAGATCATCGAGCCCTAATGCCTCTCCTTTGTTTTCACATTCAGGACTTTCTAAAGTATTATACCAAAGCAGAGAGGGACACCACGCAATTAGAGGTAAATCCACCTTTTATAAAAGAGGAAGGCTTCAAATACAGCTGCATTTAATCAAAATAATACAGCGCTGCTATATGACCCTTGTTATTTCCCTGTTCTATGGCGCTATTCAATCAAACATCCAGACTTAAGAGCACATGTCTTAAACACTGCAGAATCAATGTTGCCATGGATAGGGGTTTCACTGATATAGAGCCCTTGCCAAGATAGACTGGCCTGTGAGTGCCTTAACAATGTATATACAGTACGTTTATGTAACTATAAAGAGGACTCAAATAACAGGTGTAATGCGACCTAGAGGAATTCAAATACTCGCTTCATTTCATTGGGGCTTTCCTCTGGTAGTGTGCCGTACAGGACAGCGGTTGTTCTATATTGTTTTTATCAGTAAAGCTTTGAAGTGGTCACCGTTCTGTTTAGTTAGAGAGCATTTTCTACGCGGCTTGCAAAAGTAGAAATAAGCCGAACGCGTTGGAGAACTGCATTGCTGTGTGCGAGGCTTCCTGGCTGTCTGCTGATCAGATTGAACTGGAATTGCAATGAAAGCACTAGCGCTATAACAAGAGAAGACAAAATACCACTATACAATGACACAGGCTACACGGAGAAAGAGATTTCGAAGCAAGTGAGCCATAGAACAGGTGAAGTGGCGGCTGTATTTTGCACGTCCTCATTCTTTTAATTCCTCTTCAGAAAGCGGTGCAGGTGATGTGTTTCGTGCCGAAGCGATGCAATGACATGATGAACGTGGGTCGCTTGCAGGGATTCGAGGTGAGCTCCTGGTCTATCAGCACCTTTATAAAAAGGGACATTACTTTACCAATGCACAAGTGAGGTCTGGAATCAATAAGACACATTTTCTCCTTTTTTGAGGGCGTCACGTGATAGGATACAGTGTTTGTTTTACTGTAATATGGTACAAATTATATTTTTGTTTTCCAGTTAACTCAAACTTAAATATTGATTACAATTTGAAAGAATATTCGTTCCGGCACTGTTGTCAGCTATTGTGTGTGTACTGCAGTCTTTCCCATATCTTATATTAGTAAGACTAGAACATAAGAACATAAGAAAGTTTACAAACGAGAGGAGGCCATT
Organism: Polyodon spathula; assembly: GCF_017654505.1. Lineage (NCBI taxonomy): Eukaryota > Metazoa > Chordata > Actinopteri > Acipenseriformes > Polyodontidae > Polyodon > Polyodon spathula. The sequence continues at coordinate 530,582 of NW_024472312.1, read as the reverse complement.
CGGCCCATCTTGCTCGTTTGGTTGTTAGTAGCTTATTGATCCCAAAATCTCATCAAGCAGCTTCTTGAAGGATCCCACAGTTAGTGTCTCCAATTACTGTGTATTTACATAGTAGTTACTTAGCAAACCAATGTGTACTTACACACAATTACAATGTTATTATGCATAGGTGCAATGCACTTATTGTGTACATCTTTTTTGCACAATATATGCAAGTACACAATTGTATTAGATAATGGTTAGGGTTAGGGATAGGGTTAGGTTTAGAGTTTGGGTTATACGGTGCTACAAGATTTACACATTAAGTACATTGCAACTATGCATAATCGCATTGCAATTATGGATTAGTGCACATCTACCGACTAAGTAACTACTATGTAAATGCACAGTAATTAGAGGCACAATGTTAAAAGTCTGCCTTCTCTCCTAACTCCCCAGGGAAAGATCACGGCGCAGGGAAAGCTGTTACAGCAGGACACGTTCACCGTGACGGAGCAGGACTGCTCCTTCCTGTCACGTGCCAGAGAGAGGCGGGTCTTCCTCTTTGAGCAGCTTGTCATCTTCAGCGAGCCAATCGACAAGAAGAAGGGCTTCTCGCTGCCCGGGTTAATCTTCAAGAGCAGCATCAAGGTAGCATTGAACTGGCGATGAAAATAAGACTCCCCTCCTGGTTTCACTAGGAGCTTGCTACCTGTACACTGTGGCACCTGATGAACACTTTAAATTTGACTTCAGTCCACCCATGTCTAAAATCTCGAACTATTTTGCTCACATAGAGTTCTTGTGTGTTTAGGGCTTGGTAACTTTTTTTATTCGAAACTTTGTTCGTAAAGTTTAAATAAAAACTGATATATACAGTGTTATGCATAATTACTATTACTTGTATACAAGTACAAAAGAAACTAATGTTTCTATGCGGAAAACTATACGAGTAGCAAATTCAATGTGTGTGTGTGTGTGTGTGTGTGTGTGTGTGTGTGTGTGTGTGTCCTGTAGGTGAGCTGTCTGGGTTTTGAGGACTGCGTGGACAGCGACCCTTGCAAGTTTGCACTGACGTCCCGGGGCGCTGACGGGAACACGGTGCGGTACGTCCTCCAGGGGGCAAGTCCCGAAATCAGGCAGGCCTGGGTGTGCGACGTGGGGCAGATACTGGAGACACAGCGCAACTTTCTCAACGGTAACGAAGTGCACTAACACCTCAAATCCATTCCGAAGTTAAACAAAAAGATACAGCTTTATAACCTGCGTTATTTCCCTGACCTACGGTGTGATTCAATGAAACCCCCAGAAATAAATGACTTACACACATTCACCAAAATGTAGTTTTAGCTGGGCCTCACCCTTTCTCCCACTTTGTAACCCAGTACACTGAAGACACTCATCAAAACGTTTGTTTGACTAAGTCTCTGATACATGGTTGGTAGACAGTTTCAAAGCCAAATGCCCATTCATCTACTTGCAGCAGTAGGGGGTTATTGGTGACAGCGCCAAGCTGTTTTGCATATAATTTTGCAGGTGAAGGTAAAGTAGAAGGGGAGAATGGCGTGCTAAGAAGGGACCAGTTTTGATGGGCTGAATGATCTTCTCTCGTTCCAAAACTTTTCCTGTGTTCTTAAGACCTACTCGGATGTTATTTTCAGCATGGGCTAGACATATTTATGTTAGCTTTGAGGCTGTGGAACCGCAGCTACTTTCATTTCCCTCATTCTGTGAGACGTGCCAGCCCCAGCCCAGATTGTATCTCCATTATGGAAAGCACTCTGAGCTCAATCACATGCAAGAACAGGCTTCCTCTTCCAGGATCTGAGTGGGTTTCTGCCCACCGCCTGATCCTGTGCCAGCCTGCCGGGAAGCAGCACACAATGCCACCCTTCACTGTAACAAAAACATCACGACCAGTTTCAGAGTAAAACACCCCAAATACAATTCAAACAGAGATGTCTTTAGGAGCTTCTGCAGCAAGCTTCTCTTGCAGTAGGTTTTTTTTTTTTATATATAGTATTTTGCTGTTTGCCTTGCTTTCCCAATGATTATACTATGCATTTACTAAACTTTACCTTCGCTTAACTGCTGATCTTTATACATGACCATCTCTAAATTATTGTACAGCTTATGTGCTTGAGAACAGTTTTTCAATATACTGTAATTTCATGATTTGGCAGACGTAAATTACACCCCTTGTATAACGTGCACCTGTGTCACCTAATAAAATGCCATACAGCACAACCCCTGTTTCTATCCCTCCATTATAATGCTTCTGCTCCCCTATTCCATCCCATTAGCATTGCAGTCCCCAATTGAGTACCAGCGCCGGGAGAACAAGTCAAACAGCCTGGGCAGAGCGATGAGGGCTCCCCTAGCAGCTTCGTCCAACCTCAGACCCCATTCCTCAGCCTCCATCGACCGCAACAAGCTGCCCAGCCTGCGCTCCTACAACGCCTCCCTGCCCTCGCTCTACATGCCCTGCCACAACAGCCAGGACCGCGGGCTAACACACAAGGTAACGGCACACAAAACAAGGTCTCGTTTAGAAAAGAAATCAGAACTCTGAGAAGGTCATTTCAGCTTAGGTGGACCACGGATGGCTGGTGGAAAGCCTTTGAAACAAGATTTAAAAAAAAAAAAACAGAGGTGTCAATCTCAGTTTGTGGAGGGCTGCAGTGTTTTCTGGCTTTCGTTCCACTCAAGTTCTCAGCTACTTAATTAGTCTAATTACCGGATTAATTGGACAGATTTAGCACTTCTCGCCAGGCCTCAAGATGTTTTGTAGGTCGCGAATCAAGGGCATTTTTTCAAACTGTAAAAGACCTTGACAAATATGAAATATGTGCAATTGAACAAATAATCAGATCGGTTGAGAATTTAAGTTTGAATGAAAACCAGACTGGAGTTTGACAGCCCTGCTTTACAATGATCAAAAACGAGACTGTCAGAATGGGAATCTTTGCAAACATCCTCACCATGAGGGGGTTAGGGTCACACAGCTCTTCCAGTGCATGCCCTCAACATCTGCCCTGGAATTATCTTTCCCACATGGTTTTTGCATCTTCAACAAACCAGACTGGAGGAAACACCTCCCCAGAATTTGGTCTAAAACAGGTTCAAAGTTGACCCTTCCACTCCTGGTCTTTATTCCAGCCCTGTTCTAAAATTCTTTATTTGAATCCAATTAAACCTGCATCCAGACCATTGAAGCAGTTCATTGATCACATTTTAGCTGTTAACGCTGGAGTGGAATGGCCCTCCAGGACCGTGATTGGACACCCATGTCTAAATATTTAGCCTTTTTATAAAATGTCACGCCTAGGCTCAGGCTGAGAGATACATACTTTGTTTGATGGGTGTGCCTGGAAAACTTGATAACCCACAATTCCCTGTTTATAGTCAAGTGTCACACTTTACCGATCAAAGTTTGTGGGATGTTGCGTTTTCCCAGAACTTATTTTCCAGAACACAGTTTGATGGTGAAATTAAGCAACGCTAGTTGAATCTGAAATTGTGGGGTAAAATGTATTTCCTTTTAAGTTTTCACTTAGGCTGGCTGGTGTTACGGGCAGAGCAGGAAACATGGCTGCGTGACCCTGCTGAACGAAAAACATTTAATTTTCCTATTGACGTTCTTGTTGTTTTTTGTTTTCTGTCTGCTCAGTCTCCGCAAGTGAGACACATAGCCGTAGACTCGAACCCAAGTCTCTGCATGCTGTCTCCTGCGCACGTCCGCCTGGAGTTCTCTGAGGCGCCTGGGAGCCCCTGCAGCGCGCAGAGCGAATCCGTTTCCAACGGGCTGTCACAGTCGTCCCCACGCAGCACGCAGGTGAGCGCCGACCCCGGGCTGACCAAACCCTCCTGTTCACTGCTTGAGGGACAATGGCACTGCAGGTGCAATCGGCAGATATTTGTGGTTCCTTTTCTCTTACTGTTTTAAATACATTGCATGTTTTAAAGTCATGGGTTAAAATGAAGACAATCACTAATTTGACTATTTCCTAAGATTTGTAGAGACAGTGATTTTGATTTCACATGCACAGCAAATCAAAACTACAGAAGCAATGGGGTGTTCTAATACAGAAGCAATGGGGTGCTCTGATACAGAAGCAATGGGGTGTTCTAATACAGAAGCAATGGGGTGTTCTGATACAGAAGCAATGGGGTGTTCTAATACAGAAGCAATGGGGTGTTCTGATACAGAAGCAATGGGGTGTTCTGATACAGAAGCAATGGGGTGTTCTGATACAGAAGCAATGGGGTGTTCTGATACAGAAGCAATGGGGTGTTCTGATACAGAAGCAATGGGGTGTTGTAATACAGAAGCAATGGGGTGTTCTAATACAGAAGCAATGGGATGTTCTGATACAAAACAATGGTGTGTTCTAATACAGAAGCAATGGGGTGTTCAACTGCTGTATAAGATACTCAAGCAGACCGAGGACCCAACAAATGCCTACATGAGTTTCACGACGTCGATGGTGGCATCGACTGTAAAGTTTGTTTCAGTGATAATTGAGATGTTTGATGTCATGCATGTTTCTAATAGACCTCCTTTGCTCCACGCAGAAACCGAGTGAAGGCACCAGCAGAAGTTCAACTTCATCAACCAGAGACCAAAACCACAGCAGCTCAGATTCCCCCCTGCACCTTCGTACTGCCAGCCTGGCTAAATTGGATGAGGACGAGCTATAAACTCTACAGACTCCGTTTCCTCCCCTCCTGATCACTGTGACAAGGGAGAGGAAACCCCTAAAGAATTTGAAGCTTCTTAAGCATGAACAGCCGCACAACTGTTTGAAAAAAAAAAAAAAAAAACTTTCAGTGTCTTATCTGTGATCCAGACGGTCCAACTGACGAAGAGGAAGCAGCATCTGTCTGTCTGAGTAATCAGAAGCTCACACAGAAGGAACTGTCAGCGCTCACATCACCACCAGATCTTTCAAGATGAAGGACAGCGCTTTCAGCTGCATGTGGTGGTGGGTCTAAACTTTTGGGAAAGAGTCTGTATTTTGTTCTCATATTTTTCTGGATTTGGAGTACTCAACCCACGCTTATACATCTTTCAGAAAGTCTTATATATATGACTTGTCAGACGAAATGCTTCCTTATGTATGTTTTTTGGGGTGTTTGGGGGCTATACATAAGCATTGGTCTTTAAGATTCTATTGGAATTTGGAATATATATATATATATATATATATATATATATATATATATAATATATAATATAATAATATATATATATATAATATATATGTAAGTATGAAAATGAATTTTGAAGCTTGCCATTAAATATTAAGATGGTTTAAACCAATTGGATCTTGTTTAAAAAGAAACATAATCTTAAATACACCTTGTAAAGGACAGACGATGTGCTTAAAGTTGGCAGTTAGCAACCTGTGCTGTGTATTGCAAAGACAGTACAGTAGCCATCCTTAACCCAATGAACCACACAATCTCATTTCAAATCTTTTGTACTCGTTTTCAGCCTTGCTAATCTGTTCTTGCATGGGGTTCTTTCATAAACCGTACAATAGCATACAAATGCATTTCTAAGTGAAGAACTGCTGACAATAAGCTCCTAGCTCCTACATATAACCCTCAATAACCTTAGCGACTGCCAAAATTGAAAGAGATTCTCTGTAAAGAAAGCCTAGTCACAAATAATACATATGTTTACACGGTAATGTTTACAGAAGATTAAGCATGGCACATACTATGAAAGCATTATAGAATACCGACTCCTGCATGAAGCTGAGGATATGTAGGCGGTTTTAATGGGAGTTTCATGTGCTTCCTTGGAGATTTATCAGCCCAAGTTCCAAGCAGTCAACACATTAAAGGTGAATTTCTGTTTGCTATCATGTTATGTATGTTCTGTATGATTCTCTAATGCTTCGTTTGTCCCTGTTTCCCGAACTGTTACATCAAAACTGCTTCACCCATTCTCTTCAGTGCACAGTGCAATGCTAATATGGTTGCCCACTCACTTTCCAGGAATCCATCATAAGGAGGTCTTTTTAGAAGCAATTTTGGCCAGTACAGAAATGTAAGCAGAGGCAGCAGAAAAATGAAACTGCATGCTAACATAAGAGACAGCAAATTGAATAATAGAAAAGTGCCGTGCTGTTCCTGGCTGTTTACTGCCAGCTTACAGAAGTCCCTGGTGGAACTATCACAGGGGCTCAGGCTGGGTTAGGTTCAAAATCACCTCCTCTGTTGTAACTCGCTTGCATTTAAAACAATACGTCAGATGAGTTTGGAGCTCGTCTTTGAAGTGAAAGACACTCTAAAATCGTCACCAATCATGTTCAAAGTGTTCGGCTATTCAGACAGACAGATCAGGCACTTTATTTAATCTGCCTACAGCCTGAAATATGTTACCGTTTGTCTTGAAAAAGTTGACTTAGTATCCATTCACAGGAAGGCAGACATCATTTCAGTAAGATGATTACAGATTCGGGTAATAATTTGACATAAAAGCACGCCCAGTGCTCTATAGATGCATGGTGCTGAATCATTTCCTGCGCTGTAGGTCCACAGCACAGAAAGTGATTAGGTACCAGGAAGTAACTATTCTCTTTGAAACACATATTTGGATCCCTAAGACCATATAATTATATGGAGTTGAGACAAGATATTTAAAAATATATATATATGTTTTTTTATTTCCAAATATTACAAATGGCAACCCTGGGATTTTCCTTGTCATGTTTTTCGTTAACATTTCGGACAGTTCCAATTAGCACCTGGTTTGTCCCTAGAGAGGTGTACAAACCAGGATGAGTTTACAGCCCTGACTTCTCTTCAGCGCCGAGTAGATGTCCTATGTATCATACCATTGTATATGCATGTTTTATTACAACAAAAATGAGAAAAAAAAGACTTGATCAAATGTTTGAGATTAAGCACTCTGCTGTTGTATCATATCTAATAAAAGGTTATCTTTTGAAAGGAGTGGGTCTGTTTTTTTTTTTTTTTTTTTGAAGAAATACATCACAGGGTTGAGTGGCTGCTTTATGTATTGTCTTTACACAGTTGTAGCTCACAGAATAATTCTGTAGATCTCTCCTATTGTGCCCGTCTATTCGTTATCCATCTCGGATGTGCAGCGTTGAAAGAAACACATATTTTTAAAACATGCATGAAGTTTATGGTAACTTGTGGAACACACAAAGCTTTCATTATCTATACTGCCAATTCTCAGTTTTCAAATTGGGAAGCATCCTAGAACTGAATTGAAAGATATTATAGAACTAGGACGTGGCATTCTGTCTGGCTAGCTGCATGCTTCCACAGACCGTTCGATTAGACTTGTGACCTAAGCAGCAATATCCTGAATATTCAGCATGTTTCCTGAACTGGAAAAAGTACGCGACTACCTCCCTCTAGTGGTGAACAACACATACTACAATGAAATGGAATTCCTGGACAATTGCTCTATGCTGGGCTGGACTCCTGAATGCAGCTCTGCAGTCAACAATTCTGCTCCGTGTAACGATTGCATTCTCAAGCAGCGCCACGGTGATCTAAAATGCAAATGTTGGGGGGAGGGAGAGGGGAGGCATATTTAAAAGCTGTGCAATCACCGTATTTTTAAGTCGAACACGTGCGGTACAATAAGATCAGGTTCCTTTCCCTTGTTTGCTGTTATTTGACTAGAACTGTAATTGTACATGAGCGGTCTGACCCGACCGGTAATCAAAAAACTTTATATCCTCGTATTATTTCCTAGCAGCTAGTCTTGGGGCAGGATAACAATGAACAACAGACGAGTCACCACATAATTGATGCTGTGCATTTGGTGCCCTCTGCTGGGCATTTTTAAAATATACAACTGCATTGTCCTTTATGAATGAAGATTAGCGAGTGCACGATTTAATGCAACTATTGGCTACAGGGGGTACCTGTATTGATACTATAAACTACAGCAGTGCGCACATCTATCGGAACACCTCAAGAAAAAGGAAGACCGCTCGCCCGGTATCGTTTCGGTCACTTCCTTATGATATCAGCCCATTCTATTCACAAGATAGTTATCCATTATTTTGTTCACGTTTATTGCTGGTGTTGCAGGCATGTCTTTGAGGATAAGAGAAAGCCGTGTTTGCAAGAGACGTCGCTGTCGCTCTGGGGGTTACTGTTTGCTGAACAGAGAGATCAAAGGTAGCTTCTGTCTCCGCGCGGGCTGGGGGGTCTCTTTTAAAACTGGAGACGGTGCTTCCAAATTCCTGTCCTAAATGATCCAGCATTAATGTGTACACACTAGTCCCCTTTTTAAACAAAGAACAAGTCAAACTGTGAACTTGAGCGTTAACGAGTTGACTCGAGACGCAAAGATAAACTGGTCTTGAGAATCCGTCAAAGTAAATAAATAAATAAACCAAGGGACTGTATCTTAGAATGACATCAAAATATCTAATATACATAAATATACCCCAAAGTATAACCTTTAAAGATTTCTTACAATTAATTTATTGGAATATTTGAAGACTTTGGGATGCATTTTAATACCCTCAGAATGATCTTTTTAAGAGATCTTAAAATCTATCAAAGATATATTAAATCAATTTGAAAATACCAAAACAAAACGAAACAATAATACATTTGAACATAGCTAATAGCAAAAGCAGATGAAGCAACTGAACAGCCAATAGCAGAAGCAGATGAAGCACGAGCATAAAAGACCCCCAAAGTCCAAAATAATGTGACTTGACGTGACTTTTGGGGTTTAAGGTCAGCTGCCTCTGGCCTGTGAAAGAGCTGTGGCTTGTTTGTTTAACGACTTTCAGTGAAGCTCATGAAAGCCGGGTTTGAAGCTGTAAAAGCTCAGGTTATAGTTCAAAGTCCCCCCCCCCCCCCCCCCCCCCCCCCCCCCCCCTTTTCCTTTTGACATCAACAGCATCTCAAAGTCTAAAAGCACTAGATTCCATCAGCAAGCCCAGCACCTGCTTTATTCAGTCAGGTTTTCTGTGTCCTTTGCAATGTTGAGTTTGGTCTGGAAACAAGTTGCCCACCCTCTCAGGACACTGGGCTAGAGATCGTCCGTATTTCCTGAAATTGGAAAAAAATCTAAATACACTCTGAGGAGATCCCGGGAAAAATTCTTCAAGACATGGAAAACCAGCTTTTCTTCCAAGTCAGGCTGACTCCAGTACCATAATCTCACAATCTGTCATTGAAGCTTACTCTCTTCCTCTCTCCTCTCTCTCTCTCTCTCTCTCTCTCTCTCTCTCTCTCTCTCTCTCTCTCTCTCTCTCTCTCTCTCTCTCCCTCTCTCTCTCTCCCTCTCTCTCTCTCTCTCTCTCTCTCTCTCTCTCTCTCTCTCCCTCTCCCCCTCCCCTCTCCCTATCTCTCTCCTCTTATCTTTCCTTCCTTCTCTTTCCACCTCCTGTCGTCTTTGTTGATTTTTCTTTTGTTTTTAGTTTCTCTTGAGATAAGCTTGTTTTTCAGCTGGTATTGATTGTTATTAATGAAAGTGCATTACACATATTTCAATACAATCGTGTTTTCTAGAAGCACGGCATCTAAGGGTTTTATATGTAAGGTGTTAAAAATCACCAAAAAAGACTAACGCCACCCCCGCATTCAGCATTAAGATCACTGTCTGTGAATCCAAACGTATCAAACAAGGATCAACATGTTTTGCACCCAATCACACGACCCCAAAGTGAAATATCTTCGTAGTGAAATTGTACTAGACTACCTGAAAGTAATACATTCAAACTGAGGACTTTCTTAAACTAATGCGGTACCAGAAAGGGGTTGAAACAAACGCTTGAGTTTGTGTCAACCTTTGTTCAACGCGAACCATTTCGTTGACCAATTTCTTGAGTAACAAGAGTACGTCCGTTCTGCTACAAGCATCTTTTTTTAAGGTTAAAATAATTTCCGACATGCTGTCTCACTTTACAACCTATATATATATATATATATATATATATATATATATATATATATATATATATATATATATATATATATATATTGGGCCCGTTTGGACCGGGCAACAATGAATACAGTATATGGGTTTAGTCATGGTATCCTACCTTCACCTACTCGTATTACATGAATGTAAGATTGTCCAGTAATAGTGCAGTATGGCCAGTAAAGCCTGATTCCCTTTTCTACATACTGTAACTAAGAACACTGACTTTGACATTCTTGTCTTGCCAAGAACATAATCTCGCGGGATCGTGTTTTTTATAAAACATTTAATTCAAATCATACATACATAAATAATTTATATTTTAAGTGACTGGAGACTTTTTATATGCAGTACACATGTACAAATTGTGTGTGTGTGTGTATATATATATATATATAGTATAGTCTCTCTCTCCCTCTCTCTCTCTCTCTCTCTCTTCAGTTTTTTCCTTCTACTCCCCTTTGTTTTCTCATCTTCGTACGTTCCTCTGCATTGGTCTCCTCTGGGGGTTAGTAATCACACTTTCCCCGACCTCAGGTCAGGCTTCAGCCACCCTCGCCGCTCAAAGGGGGGTTCTCACTGCGTGAGTCAGAGGGGATCCCCGGGCACACTCTATTCCTTCTCAGCTCATTTGCGTGATCTTACCTCAATCAAGAAGTTCTGTCTTCTTTCAGCCTATATTCGGGAGCTCCAGTCCTAAACTAACTCATCTCTTTCCTATTTCTTCAACGTTCCCTGTGGGTGCCTCTCCGCGCCCGGCTTACCTCACCTCACCTGGGGGCAGCTCCGGACCAGTCAGGGAACTCTTTCAGATTCCTAATCATACCAAGAACCAGCTTCCTAGTCCGACGGGCACCTGTCATGTGTTTTCGGGTCCCCGATGTTGCCGAGCAACCGGCCTGAGCCCTCGTTATCATCAATCAAAAGACCCTGATGTTCTGGGACCCCCTTTCCTATCCCTATTTCTCAAGCTCAAACCTCAAAGCAGCTTGATCACTAGTTTCAAAAGCAGCTCAAGCCAGATCACATGCTTCTCAATACCTTTCACTGCCCTGGCTCGCGCCCCACGATATATATATATATATATATATATATATATATATATATATATATATATATATATATATATATATATATATATATATATATATATATAATATATGATCCATGGCACAATGGGAAAAGGGTGATACAGGGATTTAAGAAAACAACCATTTAAAAACCATATTCTTAAATAATGTATTAAACTCACAGTACACGCTGTAACATAGAAGTCTGCATTGCTAGTAATAAACAGTTTGGATGAAGAACATTTTGTTCCCCAGGAAAGAGTTTGTGTATTGTAACAGCACACAATAAAAAAAAAAGAGTACTACTTTTCTGGAACGTTAATTTTCTGAAAGACCCCTATTGTCCGCTATATCGAAGTGTCTTGCTAAGCAATCCATTCACAGAAATGATCATACCAATTCCAAAAGGCATGGAAGAGGTGGCCAGTTAGAATGCCAGAATCTGAAGGACAGCTTTAGTTTCTGAGCATAGGGATGCTTGACAGAATAAATACACTTCTGGCTTTAGGTGGCCAGTCAGAACTCCGGAACCCCGACTGCTCTACTCTTTCTTGATGCTGCTGAGAATGGCGTCTCCTTCGGGCTGTTTGCTCTTTTTGTTCTGGTGCGTCTTGATGTGTTTGGAGAGGTGGTCGCTCCTCATGAACCTCTTGCCGCACTCCTGGCAGCTGAACCTCTTCTCTCCGGTGTGAGTCCTGAGGTGGCGCTGAAGCTCATCGGACCGGGTGAAGCTTTTCCCACAGAAGAGCCAGTTGCAGATGAAGGGCCTTTCGCCGGCGTGCCAGCGCAGGTGAGCCTTAAGGTGGGATGTCTTCTTGTAGACCTTGCCGCACTCTGGGATGTGACAGATGTGAAGCTTCTTCTTGCCCAGCTCGTCTGTGCTGCCCCCGCTGCTTGAGGACTGGCAATTGGGGCACTTGCACCTCCTACATCTTCTGGTGGAGGTCAGCAAGCTTTTGGAGGAGCCCTGGAGAAGGGCAGCAATCTGGGGCTGGTGACCCAAAACCAAGGGCCTCCCCAGGGTGAACGGATGGCCACCATTGTTGGCGTTGCTTTGCTGGAGGCTCCACCACTGCTGGGCGTCCTCCACATGCCCGCCGTGCAGGTGATGCCTTCCAGGCAAGCCAGACGGGTTCTGGAGAAAGTTGGAGAAGTTCTGGTTGGTCTGGGGGTAATGGTATGAAGGGTTCTGCACCTGGGATGTCAGTACCTTGACCGGAGACAGTTCGAAGGAGTATGAGGAGGGTTCTGCCGGGGGGGTTAGAGGAAGTTCATGGTGGGCGGCCATGTGACCTGGGTACTGGATTTTGGGAACGCTGAAGTTCATCTGGTGGGATCCAATTCCCGTGCTCGCAGGAACCTCGTTGCTCCAGAGCTGAAACATTCCAGCGGTTGACCCCACAGCTGGGTCATACGGAAACTGAGGCACCTCGGAGGATGAGGTCCCAATCGGTCTTACTTGCCCACACGTGGAAGCCAGGAAAGCCAAAGGATAGGGTCCACTGTCTGGAGATGAACTCGGGGTCCGGTCCTGCAATAGTGTAACAAGGGGGTTAACACTGGGAATCTTACAGTTATAGTAGTATATGAAGTGAGCAAGCATGCAGATCTCAAGATACACTTGAAAAATGAAGCAGAACTTTGTAAGGCATATAATTGCCAGTAACATTGAAATTGATACATGTATACAACCATTACACACAGTAACCATGACACTAAATATTCCAACATACAAATCTTCCATCAATTGTATTTGTTAAGTTTCAGACCCGTTTTAGTGAGTCTTCACTTGGATACTGCAAATCACAAACAGGCATACATAAAAATATAAACCAAAGCTATCAATTATTCTGACAGATTGGTCAAACTACCAAGAACAGAGCCACAAACACAAAGAGTATTGCTAACCTAGTTTCGCAGGTTTTCGGTGTAGACGTGGTTTGAATACAGCTCTCCTAAATGTTGCTACATAAAAGTCAAGCCCTGATCTAACTCAATAAGCAGTGCGTCGGATGTTCGCTTCTAGGCGACAAACACAATGGAATTTCTACTTCAAAGGGCCGTGAAATACATACTGGGGAATAATCGATTGCCCATTGAGCGCCCATGCTGTGTGTCCCGCTGCTGACCAGATAAGAAGGCAGTAGTCTTAGGAGCCCGCGGCGTTTGACAACAGAACCGCGCCTCAGTGGAGATCTGCAAAATTCCTATCAATATCTACAGCCTGAAATTACGAGGGTTGTAACTGCTGTTGATTGCCGTTGTCGCTGCATATGTTTTAAACTGGTTTTTCGCTATTGTAATGGTTATATATTGCAAGGGGTCGTTTCCTGTTTTCCATTATTTACGTTCAATAAACTTCAAATGTAAATTGTTTGTTAAAATACTGTAACGTGACGAGGAAAGAACTTTGCTTTTGTATCAAAATACGTAAAAAAAAAATGTACATACTTTAAAAGTTTGATAATTCGGGACCCAAATTAAAAAAGAATAATCTCAAATAAGAAACTGAAATGCATATTTAAAGGTAAATGCCAGGCAGCCCAATATAATGATCCTTAATTCCGCGCAAACTTGTGCACCGTTACCTTCTTACCTGCCTGCGAATCTGATCCCTGTCTAAAGCATGCACACCTGCAGCATGGCTGAAACACACTGCTGGTGGATAATAATAATAATAATAATAATAATAATAATAATAATAATAATAATAATAATAATAATAATAATAATAATAATCACATATAGGCTAGTATTTCTATATGAGACATTCTACTGTACGTGTATCCTGCATATTGATTAACTATTTCGCTGCTGTGATCGAGAGTCGATATTATGAGACATTATTTGACGCGCAGGATTTTCAGCGTCATCACTAGAACTGACATTCTACCAAAACTGTTTCAAGCTATAGCTGGCAGTATTTAATACCTGCTTGGTATTTACCTCCAAATCTCTGTTACAAGGCAAACTAACAGAGAAAATTAAGGAGTCTTTGTACATTTTTTTTTTTTATATACATGAGCGTCAGCACTGAAGGTGTGAAAAAAAACAAGCGCGGACACGACCTGCGTATATTGTATATGTTTTTACAAATCAATCAATCAATCAATCAATAACGTACCAACCTGTAAAAACGTGTGTAGAAAGTTATCACTTCTCGGCACCGCAAGTGCAGCCATCTGTCGATATATTATTCCAAATCAACTCCACACCTCAATGCACGCTCGACATGGAGGCGAAACTTGAAAGATTACAAGCGCCGACTGTCACCCAGTTTGAAGTCTGGTCTTTGGCCACAAGCGACCGGCGCGCCGCTACAGTGCGGTACAGCTGTAGGTACAGTACGGGAGTGAGCCGACTGTACTCCTCTTTCAGGACAAGTCCGTTCCAAGTTTTGCTCTGCACAGACCGGCGCTTGCTCCCGGTGCTTTTCTCTCCTTTGGAAAAAAAAAAAAAAAACCTTTTTGGGCTCTCCTCGCAACCAATCGCCTCCGAGCGCCGCTGCACCCCCTTTGATGTCGGCTAAAGCAACCAATCCTGAATTGTTTGGGATCATTTCAAAGGGATCGGAGTGAATCTCCTGTAAAGCGCTCGACCCCCTAGTGCGGGGGGGTGGGGGGTATGTCAGGTAGGCAACGGTCCTCTTTAATGTACTTTTATCAATTTCACTCCACTCCAAGAACCGGCTCTCTCACTCACCTTGGTCTGAGAGCAGTACAGCAGTGCCGGGTCTTAGCGCGTCGCAATTCATCTCAATTGAACGAAACAATTACAAATATAAAACACCTAACCCGGAATACAGGAAGTCGATACACGCAATCTGCTTTCTAAGAGCAGTCTGTTTAGCTGCAACGCTTTCAAAATTCATAATGTAATTTTATAGAAGTCCACCTGTCAATTTAGGATAGATATTCCATGTGAATGACACTGCAACGGTAAGTAATAACAGATTACCAATAAATACACCAATAATAATAATAATAATAATAATAATAATAATAATAATAATAATAATAATAATAATAATAATACAGTTATGTCACTGTAAAGATTGTTGTCAATTCCGTGTCCCATACTAGACATAACTGAAGAAATAATCAATAACGGAATGTCTATCTATCCGTTTATATACAATGTAATAAATCAGTCGATACAACAGATCGTCTTTTTAACACTATAAAATATATCAGAAATATTTTTGAGACTCATGTGCAGACTACTGGGGAAGCAAATATCCTTATTCGAATGCAGAATACAGAATTCATCATATAATAAAGTAAATGCTTATCAAGCTACACGCGTTATCCTTTAGAATCTTGCCAGTAGGGCTACAGTGGCTCTGTTCTAAGAATCGCTTAGATATGCCGGTAATATACAGGAATTAAAAATGTAAAGCATTGCTGATTAAAGCTTGAGAATGCGGTTTACAGTGAGTATATATATAAAAAGTGTTTTAAACGCGTATAGAGATCAGAACAGTAGTGTATTGTGCACCAGCCCGTCTCTTCTTAGTTACAGATGGGGGGCGGGACGCGTATGTGTTATAAGTTTGCCCCATCTGGGTGAGTTGCACACAAAGCTAATTGAATTGAACAGAGCCGATCAAAGTAGCACACTCGTGTGGAAACTAGCACACCGATCAGCGGGGCCCGGTGTGAAGAACCCAAGACCAGGGTTCAAGTTAAGGTCTGGCCAGTTTCTTTGCTCTCAAGCTGTACTCGCTCTTAAACATTTTCTTTCATTTACCTCACAATAAAACCCATTAAAATGAAAAAAACTACCCCCCCCCCCCACACACACACACATCTGAATGCAAACCAATGTAGGGGTACTTTTATCCCAGGGCTAGTCATTTAAGGTAGTACAATCAACATCTGCCCCCACCGTGCCATTACTAATTAAAGTGATTCGTCCCGCTGCCTTTATAGTGCAGATCACAGTGGTCCACCTTAAACTGATGTCAGTCCTTGACGTTAACTAAGTTAGATCAAAGTTTTAACTCTAGACCACGGAGCGTGTCTGATCTGTAACTCGAATCTTGTTAAGAATCTCGTATGTATTTATCTGTGCATGTATGTATGTGTCTATGTATGTATGTATGTATGATGGATGGATGTAGTGTTTGTATTTATTTGTTATTTCGTTAATCCATCCATTAATTACATTTTAATTAATATTAGCTTCAATATAATAAATTGATCTCTTTTAATCCTTTGGGTAACAATATTAACATTGCAAAGCGTTGTCAAGATTTTCAATCCGAAAACAAAAAAAAAAACAATAGTATGCACTTACATATCAGAAAATTGTTAATTATCAAAATATCAGCTTTATAGATGTGTGCCCTGTAAAATATCAGCTTTATAGATGTGTGCCCTGTAAAATATCAGCTTTATAGATGTGTGTCCTGTAAAATATCAGCCCTGTAAAATATCAGCTTTATAGATGTATGTCCTGTAAAATATCAGCTTTATAGATGTGTCCTATTCATAACATGAGATGGCATTCATAACGTCTGTATTTGTCTCAAGCAGCGACAAATAAAATTAGCAATGGAGAATGTAAACAAACTGGTCTGTCAACTGTATTTGCTTACTTTCTTTCAAATAGATATATAGCATAGCACACAGCAAAAAACTGAATCTATATTTTAATATAAGGCTCTGCCATCCTTATGACCTCTTCTAAAACATTAAATACTTGTGATAAAGATACAAGGCTCCTAGTGTAATTGTGTACTAAAATAATAATTTAAATGTAATCTTAGGAAATGTTTTAAAGCAAATGTTTTCCCCTGCTCTTTATCATTACAGTTAACACATAAAAACATGACTGTACGGTGTCTAGTGTAATTTCCTTCGCTTTTAGCATGTGTCTTAATGCACTGAATTGCATTGACGTGAGTGAAAGTAAAAATGGGAATAGTTCAAGCAGAGTTTGATGTTCAGTCTTGTTAAGTCTGGCTGGAGATACAATCCAGGGGCATTAGAGATGCACAAAACCACAGGTGTATTTGGAAGAAATATTTTCCAAGTTTCTCTGTAATTAAATCTAGCAATACCCCCCTCCCCTCCCCCACCCCCCTCTCAATTTCAATTGCCATCTTTTTAATCAGTGCTGAGACTTAAGAGCAATGCTCAATGGGATGCAACAATACTGCTATACCACTGTGGTGAGGTGTGCTTTGCAGAAGGCTGTAATTCTGCTCATAGTCTACCTAGATAGGACTTCATGGAAAATCTTATTTCCAGTGGTTTCAATGCCATTCTTTCTAGATAGCTCTGACCATTTCATATCACATCTGGTTTTACACATTCCATCAAATATATCTGAGTTGCAGTGTCTTGACTCCCTGTTTTAGATCATTAGGATGTAATTTATAGCCTATTGATGAAACTCGATGTTCTCTACCGTTGTGCTATTCCTAATCTACTTTAATGATTTAGATTCTGGTATAGTAAGCAAACTTGTTAAATTTTCAGATGACACAAAAATAGGAGGAGTGGCAAACACTGCTGCAGCCTCAAAGGTCATTCAAAATGATCTAGACAAGATTCAGAACTGGGCAGACACATGGCAAATGACGTTTAATAGAGAAAAGTGTAAGGCATTGCATGCATGAAATAAAAATGTGCATTATAAATATCATAGAGGAGATACTGAAATTGAAGAAGGAATCTATGAAAAAGACCTAGGAGTTTTTGTTGACTCAGAAATGTCTTCAGCTAGACAATGTGGGGAAGCTATAAAAAAGGCCAACAAGATGCTCGGATATATTGTGAAAAGTGTTGAATTTAAATCAAGGGAAGTAATATTAAAACTGTACAATGCATTAGTAAGACCTCATCTTGAATATTGTGTTCAGTTCTTTTCACCTCGCTACAAAAAGGATATTGCTGCTCTAGAAAGAGTGCAATGAAGAGCGACCAGAATTATTCCAGGTTTAAAAGGCATGTCATATGCAGACAGGCTAAAATAATTGAATCTGTTCAGTCTTGAACAAAGAAGACTATGCTGCGATCTGATTCAAGCATTCTGAATTCTAAAAGGTATTGATCATGTCGACCCAAGGGACTTTTTCGACCTGAAAAAAGAAACAAGGACCAGGGGTCAGAAATGGAGATTAGACAAAGGGGCATTCAGAACAGAAAATAGGAGGCACTTTTTTACACAGAGAATCGTGAGGGTCTGGAACCAACTCCAAGGGTAAAGCAACTGAAACACAGCTACGTGTTAATCTACTGACCCTTAACTGGGAAAACACCTGCTTACCTGTGAGGTTTACTGGAGCTCTCTTCTTCACTATGCAACTTAAGAGCCAGTCATTTTATTAGACTGGCTGCTCCCAGGGTATCAACAGTTTTTTGGTCGTCACTCATTTCAGTTTGCAGCAGCCAAAGGCTGGGATGAGTTTCAACAAAAGTTACAGTTGGAACAATTCATATCTGAGGCTGCTTTTAGCTGCAGGGTGACTCGTTGCAGACTGACATCTGGACCTGCTGAGTTGCTGCTGAGTTTTATTATTGATGATGTGTGTTTTTTTGTTTTGTTTTTTCTTATTTTGATGTTGTTTGCTGTGAGTCTCTTGCCAGGTCGTCCTTGCAAATGAGAATAAATAAAGGTTTTGCTTCATTGATAGAACACAATTGTAATATCTGTGGATCGATTATAAAGGGCTTGGCAGTCAAAAAGTGAACAAATCCTGGTCTTATTCTGAAACTATATTTAAATGTGTTCAAATATATTGTATTCCATTTCCCAACTATATCAGTGTATTCCTGATTATATTCCCATATGCTTCAGCTTCAGGAATTTATATTGTGGAATGTATTACAAAATGTATATCCAATTGATCTGAATGGTATAGTTTTTTGAATCTGGGCATGATAGTCCAAAACATCAGATTACAGAATCAGAACAAAATATATATTGATGAAGTCTTGACTGGTCCCTATAAGGACTTAAAGATCATGTATTTGAAATGCTGAACATTGGGATGAAGTGTACTTCTGCACTGAAGAGGGCTGCATTTCCATAATACAACCAGAAGACAAAGGCTGGTCTTCAAAGTGACCGGAGAGTCAGGTATCGTTTCCTATCCTTTTTGTTCTTTAAACTGCTCCTGTGGGCTTGCCGGCGCTCCTCGCACACTGAGCTGACCCTGCACACTGCTTTGTTGTAGGGTAAGCCCCCTTCATTGTTCGGACCAATCCCAGTGGAGATGTCATTGACCTTGTACCCTGGGGGTCTCTGACTAGATAATGTGCTGAAGAAGTCACAGACAAAGGGGTGACAGGAGTGAGCCGGGATGCAGTCCACAAAAGTGGCAACCTACGTTTAATGTTCTTTTTGAATATCAAAAACGATAAAGGTTTCGCTAAGTTGCCGAATCAAGGCAGTGCTATTATTTATTTATTTAGAAGACACCTTTATACAAGGGGATTTATAGGTATTACAGGGAGGTACAGGGTTACAATGCAATATTCATATTTAAAGACAGTACAGTTTACAGTAAGTGCAATAATATCTATAGAATACAATATGAAATAGAATGCAACAAGTTAGGATTACAACATGTTATATTTACAACGATAGTGGTGCAATAATGCAGTTGCTGAGGATCCAGCAACGCGGTGCTTAGGTCAGGCAAGTCCAGTGCATAGCAGGAGGGGATCCACAAGTGCGGTCTGAACAAGTGGGTCTTGAGGAGGCAACGGAAGGCAGGGAGAGACGGAGCTGAAGTTCTCTGGGAGCTGGATCACCACAGAGGGGCTAGGGAAGAGAAGGAGCAGGCAAGGGAGGATGGAGAGTGGAGGGAAGGCATGAGAGTGGAGTGTTCACCATCTACAGCGTGACGGACAGATTTACAGACAAACAGACATGATCAGCGTATAAGGAACTCCTGTTTGAATGAGGACCCTTAAACGATGATGATGTCCGTCTGTCTGTCTGCCTGCCTGTCTGGCTGTCTATCTGTCTGAACATAATAACTGTCTTCATGTTGCACCAGTCTCTAATATTTAGTTTAGTTTAGTTTATTCATTTTTATTTTTATTCAGGTTTTATTACAACTATATCAGGTTCACCTCAAGCACAGATGATGTTCAACAGCAGTTTTAAACCTAGAGAGGCTTGACACCATGGAATCTGGAAGGGCATTCCGGAACCCCAAGAAACCATAACGACACAATCAAATTCTCTAGACTGGCCCGTTGTTATAACCAGGGATGGGGGCATCCTTGCTAGTACCTGCAGGCTGACCAGTCCCTCCAGTGTCCTCCTGATCAGCCACTCAGGGTGGCAGACTGGTTTGAGTGTGAAAGAGGAACAGGCTTCAATAGCAGCTGCTAGCACCATATGTCTACTAGCCAGAGCTCTTATTTACAAGGCAGCAGGGTGTCGTATTGTGTGGGGTTTGCTCATTAGCATTCAGCCTGGCCTGGACCCCACTTAGCAATGCAATGATGGGCTTGGTGAAGAACACAAACATGTGTTTTTTTAGTTCTGAAACACAAACCGCTGCTGGTAACAAGCTGGAATTGTATTGATTTCTTTATAAAAAATGCAACAGCCAGCTCCTCTAAGAGCTTGCTGTGGTTATACTGGTATTTAGCTTGACAAGGCATTTTTAGCGTGGTGCAGATTACGATCAGAACAAACAGATCACTAATTCAAGCAAGGTCCGGTCATATCTACTGTATGATCTGTTTTGCACAGAGCAAAGGTGGGCTATTAAGCAAGTATACAAGGTAGAGTTTTCAGAGAGGATAAGAGCCTCTCTTTCTCTTTCTCCACTCCACCAGCACAGAGCAGAGGGAGGCTGTTCAGAGAGTATAAAAGCCTCACCTCCCTTTCTCTTTCTCCACTCCACCAGCACAGAGCAGAGGGAGGCTGTTCAGAGAGTATAAAAGCCTCACCTCCCTTTCTCTTTCTCCACTCCACCAGCACAGAGCAGAGGGAGGCTATTCAGAGAGTATAAAAGCCTCACCTCCCTTTCTTTCTCTACTCCACCAGCACTGAGCAGAGGGAGGCTGTTCAGAGAGTATAAAAGCCTCACCTCCCTTTCTCTTCCTCTGCTCCACCAGCACAGAGCAATATGAAGATACAAGGCTCTTCTAAACATAGTGGACACCAATGAACCTTGTTTCAGTGTACAACTCAATGTGACTCTAAGGGACTGCAGCGTTTAAGATCTACTGGCAATTGTAAGGTGATGCAGGCCACCAGTGTAGCAGCAAGTGGGTATCCATGGAGGTGTGTCAACCCAAGCACAGAGAAGGGCTTAGCTGGAAAGATATGGAGTGCTGGAGACCATAAAAAACAAAAAACTATGAAGGCATTGTCTCCTCGCCTTTGATCATCGATGGCATTGATTTACCAACAAACGTTCACTTCTAACGAGGTCCTGTCCCCAAAGCTGAGAGGGGGGGTGGGGATAAACTTCCTGTGCAAATTTGTGCAGTATTGCAGGGGGAACCCCAGACACAGTCATTGTTTGGTGTCTGCAAAACAGATGGGGCTTTGATGGTACAGTTATTAAGTTTTACTGCAGGCATTTTCCACATGGAAGTCTGTCTTGTGCCTGCAAAGCACAAGAGGTGAAAAATAATAAGCATAAGTAATGAATTTGATCAGTAAACCAGTAGACTACAGTATATAGATTCCAGCAGTCTACAGTAGACTCTGATATTGATGTGAAACAAGCATCTAACATTTCTTTCAGGTAGTTTGTATCCGATATACAGCAGTGTGCAAATGTATTAGAGCATTGCTTCTGTGGTTTGGATTTGAGGTGCAGATGAAATCAAACTGCTGGAACTGAACATCTTTGGAAAATTGTCAAAATAGGCAAATTACTGATTGTCTAAGTTAATTGATGACTTTAACTGGCCACACATGCAATAAATTTAAAATAGTAAGAGAAAAGGAACACAAAGACGCACATGGTAAAATGCAGGAGACTTTTCAGGTGTTGATTAAGATGCCTAATTAAAGCACAAAGCGTTCTAACATTTCCACACACGAGCGCCCATTGTTTCTATATCACCGATTACTGAGCGGAAATTGAAATTCTCTCCCACTGAGGTTTCCATGCAGGTCGGTATATAAAGGATATAAATGACAAATCTTGAGGTGTTCCAATAAATTTGCACACTACAGTAAATTATGTCACGTTACGTTGAATTAGTCTAATGACTGCTTTTCTCACTAATTGCATTGCATACTATCAATAACTGTAGAATGTTATTAAACTTATTAAAGAAAGTTTAAACTTATAGAAAGTTATTAAACTGAAGAAACTCCTCTAAAATTCTTTAACTTTTCTTTAGTAGTTTTGTTGTTCAGAAGCTGAAATCCGTAACTAATGCAATACCATCAAACACCTTGTATCCGTTGCATTGCAATCCTTTGTACTCTGGGGGCCTGGGTTCCACAGTCTCTGCTTGAGCTGTTCTGAAAAAGAGAAGCCGTCATGGAAGCAGTGTGACATCCAGAAGAACAGACAGGTGTATAGAATCTAATGTGACAGGGTGGAGATTGGGCGTGAACTGGTGTGCTGCAAGAAAGAGTCTTAACCACAATGCAAAAGAGCCGGGCTCGTCTGTAGTCATGGTTTTAGCTCTTTAAACTCATCTCACTGACGGGGGACAGGACAGAATCTGTATACTCGAGAAGCGATATTCCGGATTTAAATGTGGCATACAGATAGATAGACAGACATACACCTTCACGTACCTCAGACTCTGATACTCTCTAACATTAATACCAGGTCTCATCATAACTGGATCAGCTGTTCTCCATGCAGACATGTGAAGTGTGACATGCGTACGCACTACCGTCGCCACTACATCCCCGGTGCTGGGATTTCAAAGCTAGGGTCGCCACCTGTCACTGCTTTCCCTCGATCGTCCTGGTTTTAAGGAAGGCATCCCGGGAATTCAATATCCCTTCCCGGGACATTATTGTTATGAATTAGTTATTATTATGAATTAGTTATTCAGCAGATGCTTTTATCCAAAGCGACTTACAGAGACTAGGGGGGTGAACTATGCATCACAACAGCTGCTGCTGCAGAGTCACTTCCAATAGGACTTTACTTCTCATCCAAAGAACGGAGCACAAGGAGGTTAGGTGACTCTCTCAGGATCACACACACACACAGGGAGTCAGTGGCTGAACTGGGATTGAACTGGGAGCCTGCTAACCACCAAGCCTCCTTCGCCAGTACCCTAAACTGAGCACGAGTTAAACAAACCAGGATTCAATATTGCTGCAATAGACACGCAACATGTATTGGTTGTTAGAACTATAGTAGTAATATTATCATATTGGATGAATATAGGATTTCTAAAGTTTTAACGTTCCCCAGTAGAGGAGAATGGTGCACTAACAAGGGTCCAGCCTTGATGGGCCAAATGGCCTTTTCTCCTTCTCAAACTTTTCTTTTCTGTTCTTTTAATACCTCCCCCCCCCCACATCCGTCCACTGTCACTCGTCATCAACACGACGTTCACCAAAATAAAAACGAAGACTAAAATGAAACACAGGTAAATTGAGAGGGCTTGGGTGCAGAGGTTAAGAGTTGAAACGGCTGTGTGGCTTCCCTCCCTCTTCATGCCCTTCCAAGCTATCCACTCAGCGAATGCAAACTGCAGTGAATTGAAAGCTTCGAACTTTCTTACATGCGAATGAGAAACAGCCACACCAAAGAAGAGGCAAAAAGACATTCAAGTATCAAAGAGACGCAAGCAGCTGTATTCCTTTAAGAAGTGGCCCATTCTTTAATGTGTTTTATTATTGTGAAGAAGTTGTTAATTGCCCTAATTCTCATTTCCTGCACCCCCCCCCCCCCCCCCTTACATACACACTCCCTCCCAGATGGGTCTCTTTGATGTACAAACAACAATCTTTTCACTTTGAACTGTGAAAACAATACTCTGATGTACGCACTTACCTTCTCAGTGTTACCTCATTTGAATAGACCTGATTCCTGGTTCGTACTGAACTGCATTTCAAGTAATTTGCAGGACACCAGAGAATCAAATAATTATGCAGCAAATTTTAAAAAAATCTACTAACTGCTACCCACTCCGTTGGAGTGTATTTGGAGGTGTGTATTAAGTTCATTATTTAAAGTTAAAGATGTTTAAATGCTGGAGTCAAGCCATGCCATTAATCGTGTTCCATTTTTCCTATTACTGCTTAAAAAATAAACACAAATCATATGTAATCAGATGTAACAATTAATAAATGCATGATTTCAAAGTCATCACTGAAGTTGCACACATGCATTCACAACTTAGAGTTCGTATTGAGCTTCGAAGCAAAATAAGAAAGGCATTTCAAACTGAATGTAGAGTTCCAGGACAGGTGAATCACTGTTTCAGTACACTTGAGATGAGAATAGCTAGCTTCAATGCCACAGTTACGTTTCCTTTAATTGTTTTTGACAGGATAGCGTTTCCGAATAAGTTTAAATTTGCTGTCAAACTTGCAAGTCAGTTTGACAAATGCCTTCATAAGTGTTCTAATCATTTCAACCTCCACCCATTCCAGTCATTAAAAGATTAAAGGGTGAGAGTTTATCAGTTTGCAGGACAGTATTTCTGTACAATGGCAGCGCAGTAGGGTAGTTCAGTATAGGGTGATGTTATTTTTAAGCAGCTTTTTCAGCAAGTCCTAAACAATTATAACAAGATTCAATAATTTCTATAAATTTAGGGTTATGGGAATTAAGCTTATTTTGCCAGGGTATGGGCTAATGTAGTTTACAGGATGTTGTGGTATTTCGCACGATCAAGGAAAGGCACAGCGCCCCCTACAGTGTCTTAGCATCATGAGTCCAGGCTCAGAGGGACAGATAGTGACCCCAAGTGGTCACTTCATTCACTGCAGCAGCTGGAGTTGCTATCCTAGTCTACTGCTACATTTTTGAACTGCAATTCTGTTGCTGTCTCTTATTGGGTCCTCAAAGGCAAGTTCTAGTAATCTGTTACAATCTCAAGTAATCAATTAAATGTGTTTTATCCATCGAAACACACTAGATCTTTAAATAACTCATACCAAAATGTAAAAGACTGTATATCATGTATCCTATTCCATATAGTGTAATAATTTCCATATAAATCTTTGCACACAAAAAAAAGATACCCCTTCATTGTAGTTTGCAGCAGGAAAAAATATTTGCATACAGTCATATCATATCAGTCTCTGTGTGTATAATTGTACTAGAATATGTTTCCTATCTGTGTATCTATTTTATAATCCATACATATGTTTTTTTTTTCAAAGTTTTGGCAGGGCAACTTCACCTCAAAAATTTTAAAATTTCACAACATGTAAATACAAAAATGTGACCGAAAGGGAAGGTCGGCTGATTTTAAATATTTTTAAACAAAATTACCCAGAAAAACAAGCTGAGGTAATGAAACACTGCCTCAACTCTAAGTCGGATACTAGGCCTCTTCCCAACCCTGGGGCTAAATTGAGAATTTTCCGCTAAATTATCCCAGCTGCCCTCGCCATCTGGTCCCTGAACTGTGGGGTGAATGGAGCTGGCTTTCCAGCTTGTACTGTTAGTCTGCTGGTAATGGGAACGTCACGCTCTGATTTGCCTCCACTGGCTCTCAGGGCAAGACCTTCTGGTCCCTTTGCCACTTGAACCTCCTCTCATTTTGACTGCTCTCTGTCTTCAAGTCCCACTGTAGGCTTGCTCCTCAGAGCAGCGTATTCAAGAGAAAGACATGCGTCTGCCTGTCCTGCTGTCAATTCAACACCAATACCCTGATTGAGCAGCCTTTAAACACAGGAATGACCGGGCTTATTAACTTCTAAGACCTGCATTGCAATGGCTATAAAGCAGTGAAGAGGCTGTGGATGAGTTACAACGACAAGAGGAAACAGGGCTATACTTAATAAAATATGAAAGTCAACAAGGTTTTAACTGTTTTAATTGATTTAGTTAGATTTAGGCTAGTGCTAATTAGCAGGCATGTAATCAAAAAATAATTACTTGCAATATACGCTCCCAGGTCAAACTTCAAAGCAGAATCCTTGGGCAGCTGTGCATGTGATGAAATTCAAACCCATTAGCGCTTTCTTTATGGCGTTTCTACCAGTTTCTTCAAAGCCAATAGTGATTAATACTGAAAAGGATGTCGTTAAGAGCAAACTCATACTTAAAATTCCAGTATCCCAAAAATCAGGTTCAGTTCCATGAAGTCTTTGGTGGAGGTCCCTTTGACAAAACTGCACACCACATTTTCAGTTCCAGTGGTTTGATTGCATATGCACAACAAATCTACAGAAGCAATTGAGTGTTCTAATACAGAAGCAATGGGGTGTTCTGATACAGAAGCAATGGGGTGCTCCGATACAGAAGCAATGGGGTGTTCTGATACAGAAGCAATGGGGTGTTCTGATACAGAAGCAATGGGGTGTTCTGATACAGAAGCAATGGGGTGTTCTGATACAGAAGCAATGGGGTGTTCTGATACAGAAGCAATGGGGTGCTCTGATAAAAGTGCACACTACTGCATAACAATAACAGATACATTACACACAATGGGGTAACTCATATACAAAAGGTAATGGGACAGTTTATAAAAGACAGTCACGCTGCTTACTCACTGACCCCCCCCTCCCCCTTCGCCACCAAAAAAATTCTAACTTGCCACAGAAAACTTGCATTGATATCACGGGCAATTGAAGTTTGCTTGCATTTTGTTTTCCTGCATTCTAACAACTTCAGAAGTCAGATGACAGGAGCTCCTGATCAAAGCAACTCCGCCTGAGCTTTAGAAACAGGAACGCGGGCCGACCCAGCGCTTTGATACTCCCCATCAATACTGCAATTAAACAATCACCTGACATGCACACAACACTGGGGGAATGAAACAAACCAAACCTGAAGAGTGGAGAAGATTAAGGGTCGCTATCGTTAAGTGAGCTGTGTTTAATCTCCTCAAAGGTGTTCTAAGGTGTTCTTTGAACTGAAATTCAATTTGGCCGCTTCTGATGTTGTACCAGTGAACCTTTAGGTGGGGTTTGTAATCATTAGAGAACGCCACTTTGTGCATGTAGAGGTTTACCTGATTTCAAGAATAAAAAAACCTGGATTTTTTTTTTTTTTAATTCACTGAAGTTGTAGCAACTCAGCTTCAAATAAGTATATAATAATCAGAATTTAAAAATGTCTATTTTATTTTTGTATAATAAACGGCTGTGTTGTCAACTTGCTGAGCACTCTGCAATAGCAAAGCCGTGACGATGTAAGGATGTCAGTGTTTTCCAGGGATGTTTGATAACCGTATGTAAGTTCACACTATAACACTTTCAAAACCCAGCTGTTTCAATGTTACTGCCCTCTAGGGGTCATGAAAGTCTGTTTTAAGGAATAAATACAGCTGGATATGAAGAATAGGTCCCTTGGTTTTAAAAACAGCAGCGTACAACAGTTTTATGAACCTTAAGATTTCATCTTCTTATATTTGTATTACTATTCCCTTCAGTGAATTAGAAATAAGAAAATAAAATCATAAGCAAACGTACGACTGAGAGGAGGCTATTCAGCAAACCCGCTCATCCGGATCCTAGTACCTGATTGATCTGTCTGGTCTTAAAGGATCCCGGTGATTCTGCCTCAACAACATGGCTAGGAAACAGTTTTTCGTTAAGTATATGCTAAACCTACAAAGGTGTGTAATTCAATATGTTAACATAACATTATTTAGCAGGTTTCACTCGACTTTATCAAGCAACATTTGTTAATTCTAGAGCGGGATGCAAAACGTTTGGCCACAGCTATAATTAACTCTATGCACTATAAACCCACAAGATCAGCTCGCCCGCTGGCGCCTTGACCTCTTTATGCTCCTGGTTCTCCTCCATAGCAATTCCTGTGCAATGTTGAGGATCAGCAGCAGGGGTGCTGTTTTACACAAGTCCCTGCAGCTGCAACAGAAACCACACAGTCTACCATCAACGCAAGACATCGGGTGACCTGGGGTTTGTTGTGTCACGCTACTGGCCGCTAACTACACAGTAGAGCTGAAACTGAGGTCACATAGGTGACTCTGTGTGGGCAATTGGACTGCTATGCAGTTTTTCCAGCAGTCACAATGCTTCTCAATATGACAAATATTCAAATGTTTGAACAGACGCTGCTTGCAATGAGTAAAGAGGCAATGACGCTCGTGTTTGTTCCTGCAATAGAACACGAGAGGATGCAAAACCAGCGCACAGCTCTCTATCCCAGGAGAACCAGGATCCAACAGGGTACTCATCAATCAGGAGAAACACTTAACGAAGAAGAAGTGTCATTGATAAACGGAAAACTCATCATTTTAACAATTACAACGTTCCGTCTTCTTCAGATAGCATGCTAGAAATAGCCAGGCAGACTACTGCTATATAGCAGTATCTTTATATAGCGCCTTCTCATAGTGGATCACAAAGCGCGTTACAGAGGTAGGCTGTGAATTCCATTAAACACACTGTATGGAGCTCTAGTGCTCTTGCATTTTGTACAATTATAAAATGCGTATAATCAGATTAAATGCATGCGGTTAATGAACGGAGTGCCATCCTCACAATTGCAGAATTGCGTGCAATGTCGGAAACGTTATTAAATGGTTCCTATATGCACTTTAAGAGCCTGTATTTGTGTCTGTAAAGTGATACATGTTCTGCATGGACATACAGCCTCCTCCACCATACCCTGCTTAGCAGGGATGTGCAGCCCCAGCCAAGAGATACAAATAGATGCTAATGGACCGCTCTCATACGGAGACCAGCATCGGATATGCAGAAACAACAGCTCTTCAAAATGCATATTGAATCATTCCCAACTTTTAGCTAAGTAGGCTACCAGCCTGGAGAGCCATAACTGGGTGGCCTGCCAAGATATTCCCCATTAGTTCAACGATACCTTGCTGGAGAATTACTCCAAATACAAATCATTATAATACTAAAACAGGAATCAAACACACGCACACGCACACACACACACACACACACACACACACACACACACACACACACACACACACACACACATCATTATGCAAAATGGTTGAAGTCAATCTATTGATGTTGGTTTTCTAATTATATGGTGTGGGACTCGAACCAGATGCTGCATCTCAAAGCAGTTGGGCTCAGAGAAGACCATTTATGCTAAACCCGTGTCTTCAAAGCCCGATCGTGGCGTCTGAACAAATTGGAAAAGTCAAGCACGATTCACGGAGGAGTGCGAGAGGCCTGGTGCGCTCAGATCAGTACTCTTCAGCGCGCTCTCCTGGGGAGGGGAGCAGCAAGAGGGTTAAAGAGGCGCTCATTATTTGCTGCAACACCTGTGTCTGAATTCCTTTGTTGGTTCTGCAGTTGATTGCGAGGTCTCTCGGCTACACTGGAGGAAGGTTTACAACGTGTAATATAATGTCTGATGTTTGACCCGCTGTTTTAGTTTTGCTGTCAAAATTTTTGTCCAAAAAAAAAAAAAAAAAAAAAATGGAAATATGTTCATTTGTCGATTTCAAAACACAAAAAAGCTGTCCTTCCTTCACCTTTACATTTGGGTACCAATGGTAATGAACTTCTGCATTGCGTGGAGGTGGAGTTTCTTCTCATCCAGAGCGCTAACATCTTTACTGTCACACCCAGACGTTAACTGACAATGAAACAATGTGACAGTTCCTTCAATCAAACTCAAGAGATACAGATGTGGAAACTGGGAAATGTATTTCTTTGTCGAGTTCAATCTTGCCCGGGACTACAATCCCACAATTCATTGCAGGGATGGCGGTTAACGATTTCTAAGGAAAGTGAAATTAAAATGATTTCATATCAAAAGTATAGAAGAAAGGTAAAACAGACGAGTTTCATGAATTTGATCACAACAGGTTCTACATTAAGTGACACAGGTTGTAATTGTGTAAACAAGAGACACAGAGGGGCCGCATAATTTTGTGTTGAGGAATTAACACGATTTACTCTGTTTAATTAATACCTAACAATTTCAAATTTCTCAAAGGTAATTACTCGGAAAATATGAGCATTGACACACCCCAAGTTTTATAATAAACATTTTTGATAATTGAAAAAATAATATTTCTAGCCAATCTACCCCACTGCAACTCACTAACTTAAGCCTTAAATATAAAACCCCTCTTTTCACCGGTCGAACCTGGACGATGGCGTTACAAAGCTACCGAACCCTGGAGGCGAGGCGTGGTGATTCTGATGTCTGGCCACTAGGGGTCACTGAAGCACAAGGAGGTGAACCCAGCCAGTTTCCAAACATACAGGAGCGCAAAGACCAACGCAGCGTGTGGGTCCCAGCTAAAGTATTCTGTATAGTAGTGGCGTTGATAAACCACCTACAGCTGTGACCAGAAGCTTTGCATCACCTAGAATTTTAGGGTTGAGAAATAATAATAATAATAATAATTAAACCTAATTTAGATATTTTATTTAACGTTATGTAATCAAAGAAACTACAAAATGATTTCGCAAAAGTCTATCGGAAGCTATAATAGTAATACAGTATTTCGTGTTAGATTTTGAAATGTCATATTTTTCAATTGTTATCAGTTTTTCGTGAAGTACAGCATATGGAAAACTACAACGCGGTCTGTAATATGTTCACATAACATTATTTAGCAGGGTTCATTCGACTTTATGATGCAAAATGTGTTAATTGTTATGCAAACTGTTTGTCCACAGCTGTAATATATATGCAGAATATTCAGTGTATATGTTTTGATATTCCAGTATACTCACCAGTATACTCTTATAAATGCATGCAAAGGTATTTATAGTCTAAGCTGTAGCGGTGCAGGCCAATGCAAACTGGATCAGTAATACAATGGAGTTACCGATCGATAGCAGATCAATCCTTAATGTTTGACAGAAACAACAAAATAAATCTGAAGCCTAAAAAACGTAGTTTGCAAACTTGTTTTCTTCGTTTTCTCTTCATTTTGAACCTAAAAATCGGGACTGGAAAAATGAAATGCTAAATCTTTAATGCGCTTTCCAGCATCTGGAGCCCTGGTTGCAAAGAATGTGCTTTTCTTTTAATCTCTTCCAGCGTATTTGCACACCAAGGTGAATCTTCATCTTGGCACCCTTACAGAAAGAAAAAGAAAAAAAAAATCAATCTAAAATTGAAATGAACCCTCGCTTGTGTTCCCAGATCAAAGCCGCAGAATTGAACTTTCGCTGTTATTGATCTTCAAATAAAAACGAAAACAACCACCTACAGATAGTGAAGTTTCTGAGGAAGGGTTGCGTTTCAGTTCAGAACACATCCATCCACTATCATTAACCGCTTAATCCTTTACAGGATCGCCGTGAGCCGGAGCCTAACCCCGGCAGACACAGGGTGGGACTACACCCTGGACGGGACGCCAGTCCATCGCCGTGCACCACACACACAAACCCACTCACTCACTCGACAATTTAGAATGACCAGTCAACCTGAACAGCATGTCTTTGGACAGTGGGAGGAAACCGGAGTACCCGGAGAAAACCCACGCAGACACGGGGAGAACATGCAAACTCCACACACACAGACCCCGAGGCCGGAATCCAACCCAGGACCCTGGCGCTGTGAGGCAGCAGCCCTAACTGTGTAATATTTCCAGCATTGTATATCTTAATGAAATACGCAAGCTTCTGCTTCCAGTCATGTCTGAAATTATTTTCAAAATCTAAACAAATACATTCGATTTTCGGAACCTGAAAAATAATAAGGATTTGTCTGGAATAATCCTATTATTCACAAGACTAAAAATCTAGTGTTTGTTTTAGGGGTTTCATCTTTATATATAGCACTAGACCCTGATATTAATGTGATATAGCCATCTGAAATCTCTTTATAATATATAGCACTAGACCCTGATACTGATGAGATACAGCCCTCTGAAATTTTGTTAGTATCAGAAAGTTTGCAAGAGACAGGAATGGCATCACATTAAAATGAGCGATCATGTTTATTCTTATATGACAAATATAAAAATAAGTATAGGATGCTCTGTGAGAGGCAAGCTGATTTTCACTCACTCAAGGTCAGCCACCTCTCAGAGCATATATATAGTGTTCTGAATATTCTTTGGTTTTGGACTAGCTAAATGCAATATTACCTAAAAAAAGTTTACAGTCAAAATACTGTGGAATTGCAATGGAATGCATGCTGTGAAGTAGATGTATGCTTTGATTTCCTTTGCAATGGCACTGAATCCAGCCTGTAGTATAAATACAGATCCTTTCTGAAATGGTTAGCGCTCCACTTACATTTTTCAATTGGGTTTGAATGAATGCAAAGCACAATAAACTCAGAAAAGGTGCTGCACGACTGGAGCGCCCCTTCTGTAAAAACCACTGTGGGATACATCCAATCAAAACAACAGGCAGCTTTTTGACCCTCGTTAATCAATTGCTTCATGCTGTAATTCAAGCAAAGCTACAAGGCTTTCATGTTAAACTGATGTCTTTTGTACCCTGCCTGCCCTTCTCTGGACCTCTGCTCAGTCGTTGCAACTTCAAAGGCATCCTGTTGACCTGTAATACCTGTCTCTTCCACTAGGAATATTACTCCAGTTTTCAAAATAAGCAGTTTAGAAGAAAACATGAGACACATACTGAATAAATAAATAAGACAAAAATTTAAAAAAAGATGAATAAACAAAGTAATTGGGCTTAGCAATAATTTAGCAAATGCTTCCATTTTGGGTTGGGAGCAAGCTAGTTTACAAGACACCTGCACCAGAGCCGGTCACACACAAATACCTTCAACCGTGATGATAACGAGAGGAGCCTACCGTCTTAACAAGCGCCCTATTGATCTCCCGGACACAATGCCTCCTCTGTCAGGTCACTCAGCACCGCGGCACACTCACACCAGCGTCAAACCAGAACCTACCGATCCTGAAATCCTCGATTCCAAACAGGCTGGCTTTTAAAGCTGCAACGGGCCAATAAAACGGCATTGGATTTAACAGAAAAACAAGAATTCAAGTGTATTTATACTTTAGTACGGTGATCTAAAACAAGCAATACTAATCCTGCTACTACTACAACTTATTATTATTATTATTATTATTATTATTATTATTACCACAGGACTCTTGCCTGTGCAAGTCTACTTCCTACAGTCCTGCTCACTCAACACAGAGTTTCAGCAGCCCCATTATGTCAGCTCCTGTTTGAACGCCAGCGCTGTGACAGGGAGCGCTGCACTCTGGTTACACTGTGTAAAAAGAAAACATTATTTTTTTTTGTTCCTGGGTAGTAAGTGTTATTTCCTAATTGCTTATGCCTCAAAAGTATAGAAAATGGCTATTATTCCCCACAAACTTTGCTTTTGTGACCAGGACATTAACAATTAACATGTATTTATACTAAAGTAATACAAGGATGACTACAAAAGATTTAGAAGTGAGTTGTTTTTCGAGATTTACAATTATACTGTATTTACAGTATAATTGTAAATCTTGAAAAACTACTCACTTCTAAATCTTTTGTAGTCATCTTTGTATTACTTTAGTATAAATACATGTTAATTTGGATTCATATGTTGTTTTTTTCTGACTTTATGTGAACGAAAAGACACACAATTGCCTGTTTTCCCATTGGAAATAGTGATATTTTGAAATATCACTGTCCTGGTCACAAAAGCAAAGTTTGTGGGGAATAATAGCCATTTTCTATACTTTTGAGGCATAAGCAATTAGGAAATAACACTTACTACCCAGGAACAAAACTTGTGTTACATAGTGTTATCGTTAAGCAGGCCTCTTCTGCTTCTCTCCTTTCTGTTGCATCTCCTATTCTATGATTCTGGACTATTCCATCACCAGGGCAGCATGGTTTTCATGGTGCCAATGTCAACATGCCAATTTATAGTGCAAGGAAAATGCAACAAGACTAATAGCAAGCAACTAAAAGGGTTCATTTGATGACTCAAAAGTGTGCTTAAGTTTTTGGTACCAGCGGTAAAAAACATTACTGCTTGGAGAGAAAGCTGAGTCACCCAATCGACTCGTGCAATCCAGTTTGCAGATCCCACTAGCAGCTCTTGCAATTTCAGACTGAATTCAGACCTTGTTAAATAAAGTATTCTCTTTAGCTATACCAATGCTTTGGGAAACTCATTCATATCAAGCACGTTCTTTTTTTGCAATATGGTTTCAGGTGGAACAAACCATCATCGCTGCTTGCTTTAGTTATTCATTTCGAGTTGTCCAACCAAAGAAATCCTGGCTGGGTACCTTGTTTCAAACAGATGAGATAAAGGACGCAGACAAAAGACTACAGAGCTCCTGAAACCAATCTGGAATCACCAGGGACAGCCTTCGAACCTTCACAGGTGGTTAAGCCCCCCTGAATGGCGAGGACGTGAAAGACAAGGAAAGGAGGGTCTTTGTGCAGGCAGCCGGAGCCCCTGGCCAGGCTCTTTGAAGGGCTGTGAGATGGGAATCTGTGAGGAGACCGGTAGGCTATTCAGAAATCACTCATTTAAGACTGCCCCATTCCGCAGATCATGTTCAATGTGGAGCTTGCTGTGAAAGGTGATGGATTGCTATCGCAGGATCTAGCATTGATGCAGCAGTCACTTATTTCCCTTTTGCTTGTGCACTATGAAACCAGTCAAGGTCTCGTTTTCCATTATGATTCTGCTGCTGCTGCCAGTCCCATCTTTGTCATGTTTTTGTATGACTGCTTTATATAAATGAATTCACTGTATATTTTCATCAAGTATTCACATGTTTGCTTGCTTTTTAAATCATGCCCCCATGCTCATTGGAGGTAGCTTCCTCCTTCAGAGTGAGTTGGGGAAATCGATTCAATCAAACTGCTGACAGAACTGCAGCCGGTGTTGGGGAAGCTACTTTTAAAAAGTTACAGTTACAAGTTACACATTCACAATTGTAATAGCTGCCGATCAACACTTCTTAAAGGGAATTCTGACTCTCCGCACACCCCTGGTATTAATGTATAGAGTATCGTAGTTTTAGAGTTCAGCTGTATGGAGTCATTTTACAAATCGGAACTTTCGTACGCCAAGCGGAACGTTTTCTGTATGAAAAAAGCTGACCAGAGAAATGGCACTTTGCTTCCGTCAGAAATAAATGTGTTAACACGACCGGCGCACTGAAGCCAAAGCCTTTGGGCACTTTTTCCATTCCTGCAGCCACCTTCAATGTTTCTCCTTCTCGCTGAGGCCTGTCACAAACAGGAAGTGCCTGGGGGGGTCGCCAGGGTAACGAGGCCTTGTCATTGACAGGCCTGCTCCACAAACTCAGGCACTGTTTAGTGAGGCTCTGCCAGTCCGGGGGGGTGGGGGGTTTGGGAGGGGGGGTGGAGGAACCTAGACACAGAGACACAAGGAGAGGCTTCGACTACTTCTCTCAGTTTGACGTCAACAGCCCCCTGACTACAAACAGGCACAGCGCAGATCAGGGGCAATCAATACAAGGCAGGACATCCGTGGGTCACACATCAGACCGTGAACCCAGGCTGTGCTGAAACGCGCACTTCAGATGCTTGCTGTCGACACCCTCCTGTTTACTGCTTCTGGGCTTGAATCAGCATCCAGCATGGACAAAAATCAGATGGTGTTTGTAACATTATGCCTTCATAATGTCACACTTAGGAATCTGGCAGCTGGTTTGCTTCCAATAAATGATTGAACACACTGCATAGAGCTGCACAATTTCTTTAAAATGTCTTCAATGAAAAAGACAGCAGCGGCATCAAAGATCAGAAATATTTCTGCTAAAGATCGCTCTGTCCGGTACAAGAAGGGGACATTTTATGTGTACGTTGTTATTTAAATTTGTATTGTATTTAAGTATTTAAGGACATTTGCTGTATCATAACTTCAGGGATCGCTTCTGGAACGGCAGCTATGCTAGATTCATTCACAAAGCGTTCACTTTTTTAAAAAAAGTACATGGCTTCCTTTAAAAAATACCAAAAAAAGCCGAAATGTTTGTAATTGAATTTCAGTTTCTTTCAGTATTTCTAAACTGAGCACCACTGTGTGGCTGATAGTTCTGGGTGAAACGTGGCTCCCTCACTCATTCTTGGCTTTGCTCGAAGGTGTATCCCTCGAGGAGCGCTGGGAGGATGTGTGTTTACTGCACAGCCTCCCCTTCAACCCTGGCTGTGTTTAGTTTAGTGTGTGTCTGTCAGGGCAGAGGGCGAGACAGGATAGCTCTTCATCAAGGAACACAGAGAGACAATAGCACTCAGTACCGGGAGACCAGACTGATTTCACAGTTCTGTTGCAATGTGTTGTTTAGCCACTTGTGAAGTTCGGAGCCAAAAGTTTTGCATCACCTAGACTTTTAGGATTGAGACATAATTAAAAAAACAAAACTATATGAACATAATTTAGATCTTGTATTCAACATCATGTAAATCAAAGAAACTACAAAGTGATGTTGCAGAAGTCTAACGGCACTCGGCAGGTTTCATTCGATTTTATAAAGCAAAATTAGTTGCTTTTATAGGGTGATGCAAAACTTCTGGCCAAAGCTGTTAACCCTAAACTCTTTTGGACAGAGACTAGTAAAGCTCTGACAAGCCTAATGGATTATAAAGAGGAAATAGGAGCTGATAGCATAACATTTGGAACAGATTTGTTCCAAAAATAGACTTTTTTCTTTAAATAATGCAATCACACACACACAGCTTATTCTAAAAACAATGTCTCAAAAACATAATTTCCTACTAGAACCCCAAGGTTGTAGGTTTTATTTTTGGCTTGGCTTGACTGGGCTGGGCTCCCACTGGAGACTATTCAAATCAAATCAACGTGGCGGTCGTATTTGACATTGCAGATTCATACAGTGTTGTGCCATTGTTTTTCCAGAGTTAGGGCCTGTTGTCGGACTCCTAAAAGCAGGGACTAATTCAACTTCACAGAGACAGGGAGCTGGTATTTAACAGCCCTCATCTCGTGCCTCCCTGCTCTGGTATAGCAGCCTGGAGCCGCACTGTTAGTAGCGTGACACATTGGCTATGGCTGAACTGGTCTGAACTCTGAGATTGTGACGCGTGGAGCTAGCAAGGTACTCTGAATGGGTACTTCACCCTCCCTCAGCGCTCACTCACTCTCTACCGTTTCAACAGCTGCGAGAAAGGGGAATTACACAACTGAGGAGTGACAACATAAAGGCAAACGCTGGTGTTGACAATCAGAAGCCTGGAAAGCTACCTGCGAAAATGGTCATTTGAGTCTCAGGACATTACTTGCAAGCAGAGGGTTCATTTGGAAACAGAAAGGTAGCAGGTCTTGTAAATAAGGAGGGGGGATAGTGTTTTGGTTTATAATGTACAGACTTTGATTTTCAGCAGCTCCCATATATGCTTCCCATTCTCATCCGCTCGTGGATCGGGGTTTCGTGTCTTATTGTCGGTAGCTGCTTTGCCTGGCCGCGTTTGAGCACAACCTTGAACAAACTGTCCCGCACTCGTTCAAAGCCTTTTATTGGAATTAGGTTGTTTCAGCCACATTTTTCTACAGTATTTAGTTTGGAGATACTAAAACAGACTAAATGCATTCAATGACAAATGTTTTAACTAGAAGTCTTTGTCAATGTCTTCAGTTGAAGAGGCTTCTAGTCGAAACAGGTCATTGAAACCTCTGTGTATTTCCAGCCTGTATGGTGATGACAATATTAATAAATGACAAAAGCACTGTGAGCTCTTTTAACCGTTCCGCTCTGTTCCCCAGACAACACTTGTGACTGTCGTTACAGTGGTGGGGCAGTCTGCCTTTGATTTCGCTTCAATTGTGTGGAAAGCGAATTCACGCTTCTGGACAAACAATGCGAAAGCACTTTCACAATGAGGTTCAAGGTTGTGTCAAAGCTTGTAAATGAAAAAAAAAAAAAAAAAAAAATGAAATAAACAATACAGGCACACTCCAGGCCAGACCAGGAAAGGACCCCACCCCTGCTTGCTCTGACTCTGTGATTAGAAGACTTTTTTTGTTGTTTTTTTTTGCCGAAATGTCAGTGTTCATGTGAAGTAGGATCCATGCACAGTGACGGTATGTAAAATCATATTGCAGAACTAGGTCAGCACACATGCTAAGTGGAAGTCCTATTTTTACCTTGCTTGGGCGCCACTGACTTAGACTCTTAAAGAACGGAAAGGAGAGTCTTCCCAAATAAGACAGAACAGGAAGGTGGAGGGAGGAGAAAGGAGAGCACGCGACCTTCTTTACTGTGCTAAAGAACTAGCAACACAACCCAGGCACAGCACGTGTGTCAACCAAGATCTATTGCCTGAAGCTGAAACTTCCTCATAACAGAGAGATGCAGCTTTGATGTAGTTTCAAATACATTGCATTGCATGTTTGATTGTTAGGACAGTCCTGAACTCACAGTCAAAGCGACACAGACATCACAAAACACAAAAAACACGTTATTTGAGCAATAGGACCCATTAAGATGTTTGCAAACAAGACAAACTAGTAAGAGAACAGAACAAAAAAACAGAGAATGTAACACATTTGTTTTTTAAGGCTCTATATCTATCTGGCCAGTGGTCATTAATGGCCTTTTTGTGAGAGCAAAGGTGCAAGCTGTCATTATAAAATAATTTGAAAGGCTAGACCAGGGGTTCTCGAACCCGGTCCAGGGGACCCCCCCCCCCTGTGTCTTCTGGTTTTCATTCCAACTTAACTCTCAATCGCTTAAATAAACCCTTAATTGAACTAATAATTTGCTTAATTAGACCATTTTTTAATTGTTTTCAGCTCTTAAACAGTTGCAGAGTTCACAATGTTACAGCTAACTTGAAATCTGCAACTGTTTAAGAGCTGAAAACAAGAAAAAAGGTCTCATTAAGTAAATGAGAGGACGGTTGGAATGAAAACCAGCAGACACACAGGGGGGGTCCCCCCAGAACCAGGGTTGAGAAGCCCTGGGCTAGACCAATAGATCGTAGATCAAATTTCCTTTCTTTAAAAAAAAAAAGTTTAAAACAAAGCATGTTTCAGTTCTTTTTCAATTATAAAGAATAAAGAATGGAAATTTGATCTACAATCTATTGGTGTGGTTTTTCACCTCTATTGTGGTCAGTATTGGAATACTTGGGAAAATGACCCAATAATGGAACTAGCTATTATAAAATATCCAGTGTGTGGTTTTAGCTACATGGTCTGGATTACTCAGAGCAATAACGTAAGGACTCCTTCCTGCCATTTCTAAACTGTTACAATTGAGGTGTATCCCAGGTAACCCCACTTTCATTTTCTTTGGCTATCTGACATCGAGGTTTTTGCGATCCCGCAATTGATTTTATTCCTCTAAATACAATTTCAGTCGAGTGGAAAAACATGCCTGCTGCTGCCTGCTCTATCAGTTGTCTGGTTTTTGAAGTGGCTTCGCTGCAGAGCAAAGAGCAAACAACATCCCCGGCAGCAGACCTGCCAAGTGGCTCTGGGCCAGTGACCCCGCTGGGTCCTGAGGGGTTCGTCGGACCACAGGGGCTCGTCCGTGAACAATGGGGTCTGTGTGAGGGGCTGTGCAGCACTGGGATCAGAACCTGCAGGACGTGCTAGAAGGACAAGGCAGGCGGCACTAAGATGAGATAAGAAACTCTCCGAACAATAGGAGGAATTTAAAAATCAGCCTGACCCACCCAGACTGGGAAGAATAGCCCACGAGATAATAAGGTCTGACCCGAGAGACAGATACGAAGTGTGTGTGTGTGTGCGTGTGTGTGTGTGTGTGTGTGTGCGTGTGTGTGTGTGTGTCAGTGTGTGCGTGTGTGTGTGTGTGTATCAGTGTGGGTGTGTATTTCACAAGAGAAGTTAGATTAAAAGACAGCGTTTTAAGGTTTCCATCTGCCACTGACTTGGTTTGAAATCAGCCAGTTTGCGACTCAGTTAGGATGGCAGGCTGGCAGAACTCGATCCCTCCACATTGATGGAAGTTTTCACCCATAACTTCATCAGAATTCCAAGGGGAAACTATTGATGACACTTTGGCCAATGATCAATCTGACCTAGATTATTAAAATGAAATTTCGAATCATTAAAGGAAAAAGAAATAACAACAAGATTGGCTAACTACAAATGATTTAACTTGCAAACAATTTGTTACAATTTCATGTTCTCCAGCAAAACAAAAACCTTGGCAAACAATACAAATGTAACACCAGCGTCAAGGGCAGAATCCGAAATTGCACAACTACACAATCAGAAGAACTGCAGTGGTATCAAGGGAGAGGCATGGGTTCTGTCCTTTGCTGTGAGAGTCAGATACACGTATGGTCAAAGACGCAGCTGCAGCTCAGCAGAGCACAGTATTGGATTCTCAGAACACTGGAGAGAATGTGTCGTAAGCATCTATTCCGCTCTCATACTGTCCCCTGGCTTAAACACATAAAGTTTCATTTCCTAATCTGTTCACGCCGAAACAACTGACTCGAGGAAAACAGGAAGAGAACATTACAATTTTTTTTTTTATTATTATTTTTTTTTAAATCAAAGTCTTTTGTTCTGCACATCATTCATCATTTCTCATAAAAGAAATTCACAAAACATGACACGTCTATAAACTATAATCAGAGGATGCTGACAGTAAATGAAACGCAGTTAGGATCAAAGGTGACCAACGTTTCGGGGTTTGCTTTGTGTTTTGTGTGGCGCTCTGTTGCTGGTTAGATTGATGTTTTCCATGCTTACTGACCAGCCCAGCAGCCACTGCTTCTGAAATGACTCCTGAAGGCTGGGGAAGCATATTAGTGTCACGCTGTGAACTGAAGCCCAGATGTGAAGCCGTCCTCACTTCACTTTCACAAAATCTGAATTTATTTATTTATTTTTTGAAAGGTGG
Source organism: Polyodon spathula (assembly GCF_017654505.1). Classification (NCBI taxonomy): domain Eukaryota; kingdom Metazoa; phylum Chordata; class Actinopteri; order Acipenseriformes; family Polyodontidae; genus Polyodon; species Polyodon spathula. Next base: position 489,735 of record NW_024472312.1, on the reverse strand, counting down.
TGTTTTATAAGTTGGCTTACTCGTTTTCAACATTTATTTAAAAAAAAAAAAAAAAAAAAAAAAAAAAAAAGCATGACCTTATGTATTTAATACATTGGAACACAATGCAACCTCTTAGTCACATATCAGGTTTCACCACCTTCAGTTTAGGAGTTGTTTCTGACCAGCTGATCTGAATGAGTGGGTTGGCAGGAGGAAATTGTTGGGTATGATTGATTTTCCTTAGCCTGAATATCACATTTGATGAGCTGCTGGCCAGAAGCAGATATTACATTGAAAAAGGTTGCATTGAGTAGCAAAGTCCCTGCAATTGCTCAATTAACAGGGCTCTGCCTGCTTTCCGTTTATTTTGGAGACCCGCGCACCTGTGTCAATGCGTTTGTTGGATGCATTCATATAAGGCGCAGTAACTTTTGGATTCCACTTGCAAGATGTTTCAGTAAAGTGTCTGGCTCAAAAATAAATAGGTTTAAGATGAGTGATTTACTGCAGTGTTTTGAGAGCCCCTGAAAAATGAATGTTGAAAAGAAACAAGCCCAAAGTTTAGCATAGTCTATAAGTTTAGGATTGGAACACCATTAAAAAGAAAAACCATATGAACACAACTGAACTCTTATTTATCATCAATACAAAATGAGATCACTAAAAAATCTATCAGAAGCCATGACAGTAGTACAGTATTTCGTGTTAGATGTTGAAATGCAGCATTTTTCAATTTTTTGTCAGTGTGGAAACTACAAAGCGGCACACGATTCAACGTGTTAACAACATTCTTCAGCAGCTTTCACTCGACTTTATGAAGCAAAATGTATTCATTTTATAGTGTGGTGTTTGGCCGTAACAGTACGTCACTTTGGTCTAGAGAACATCCCTGAAGGATTTGGAAGCAGAAATCAATGAAGAATGGACGAGTAAGCATTCAGATTAACTAATAACGGTCTTAGCTGGAACGTCATCCACCTGATCAGAGTGGCCTGTTCTCTTGTGTATTTCTACCTCTGTGTATTGCCAGCTATAGCCAGGAAAGAACGAAGCACTTCCAAAGAGCCAGTTACAAAGCTGTGAATGCAAGCTTTAGACCTGAGTGGAGCTGAAGACATGTATCTGGGACAATGTGATCAGGGAAGCAGTGAGCTATACCTGATCGCATTTCCTACATGTTGAGAGCCTTTGATAAGGTTTCCACCATTGTTTGCACCCTCCCCCCCCCTCTGAAAGCACAACCACCCCCTCTCTGACAATCATTGAACAGGGATATCGGAGCATGGACTTTTTTGTGTCATTTTATTTTACTTGGATAAGGTATTTGAATATGGTGCACACATGGCTTCCTCGAGTCTGGTTTCACTTAGCTTAGCTTACCTTATCTAAAATAACATTAGTGTTTGTTTTATTGGGGTTATTAATGAGAAATCCATCTCTAATATTTTATCATAACCCAGTTCCCAACGATAACCGAATAGCAGTTACTAGACTGTAGAACCATTTCATAAAACGGACTTTCTTAATTGCACTTACATTTTTTTGTATGTGTTTGTTTTTTGTAAAGACACAGATAATGCATTTTACATTGTAGGTTCAGTTAAGATACACATCAAATAAATAGCACTACAAATAAATAAATAAATAAATAGAATTGTCTAATTCAACGTTTGGTGAAATTGTATTTTATATAGAATTAATGGATCTATATATTGATTTGAACAGAATCGTGTATATTAAAAAAAAAATAAAAATAATAATAACAACTTTTATGTTGAAAAATTGTATGCAATACGACCCTGGGGAACAATGCGAAAAAAAACCCACCGCAGCGAGTTTCTCGCATTGTGTTAGCATGGGCACATGCATCTCCTGGGATGTGGAAGAACAACAACAAAAAAAAAAAGACTTCCCAAAGCAATTCCAGCGGCTCAAGGAAGGGATTTCCAGCGATAGAGACGTTTTATTGGCCCGGCACTGCTAACAGGAACAAATCTAAAAAAAAAAAAAAAAAAAAAAAAAAAGCTTTTGCCAAAGTTTGTCAGCTATATAAAAGACGCGAGCTCTTCTTGAGTTACTAATAATAGTTGCAGCTTACCTGTCGGAGCCACGATGAGTTCCCCTGTGTCTGTGTACCGTGACATTTACACCGAGGACCAGTTTAAGAAGCTGTACGGCGCCTCGGAGGAGGCGAAGGGCTCCGAGAAGCTTCGGGAGAGGGTTTTAAAGAACTGCAGGTGCTCTAAAGATGCGTGCGTGAAAGCGCTGAGAGAAAGAATCCCCATTCTGAACTGGTTGCCGAGGTACAAACTGAAGCAGTGGATACTGGGAGACGCTGTCGCTGGTTTTACTGTGGGTATAGTTCATATCCCTCAGGGTGAGTGGAGCCATCGCGCCAATACAGTTTAATGACTTAAAAGACCATGCTTCTGCTGTGTAAGTTTTTCCCAACTATACAGATGAAACCAAATGTCATTAACTATTTTTAAATTCCGTTTTTATCAAATTCTTTATTATAGACAGTTTTTAGTTTAGATTTATTTATTTATTTATTTTTACTTTTTAATATTCTGCTTCAGCGAGTATTTAAGTTTTGTAGCTGGGGTAAATAATAACAAGAACCAGCTGACCTGAACACTGTCATTTTAACCCTTTTCAAAGCAGTCTATCGGTCTGCCACGTTTGAAAGGAGGCATAAGCGCACAGCACAAACACGAAAACAATGATTTGATAAAATTGTATTTACGCAAAAAAGGTTCAAGCTGGACTGTGTTTAATTTTCTTACTGCACTGCTGAAGCAGGGCTTTTGTCCAGAACATCCTCAATTAAATATAGTTTTAAAACCTTTTATGTACATCCAAAACGTTTTCAATTTTTTCCCCATTATCTATCTATCTATCTATCTATCTATCTATCTATCTATCTATCTATCTATTACTGTAAATATATTCTGAAATCTTACAATATAAAAACGGAAGCACAATAAAGTTTATTTGATACTTTTTTTTCTTAGTAACGTAAAATCTTAGTGCCATGAAAAAAAAAAATCTTTGCAAGTTACGTTAGAATGTGTTATTGGAATTTGATTGAAATGCGCTCCTCATATTGTTTACTGACTATACATTTGCCATACAATGCATTTACTAGGTATGGCGTTTGCCCTTCTGACGTCAGTGGCCCCAATCTATGGACTTTACACATCCTTCTTCCCAGTCCTCCTGTACGTTCTGTTCGGCACTGGACGACACGTCTCCACAGGTGAGGAAGAACATGGACCAACGAGAGGGGCCATTCAGCCCATCCGAACTCGAATTTAGGCTGCTTTAAAAAATAATCAATTGGAATTTGTCTTAAAGGAATCCGAGTTAAATTTAATTATAGTACACACAAAACACAAATGCATGCCCTTTTGATTTGGGTGTGCCACAGTAAAACCGCTTACTGCATTCTATATTTATATGTTTGTGTTTCCGCACTGGCTGTAGTGGAGGTTGAGGTCTTGGCAGTCCGTATCTGACTGGCTCAGTGGTGTTTTGTGTCCCAGGTACCTTTGCTGTGGTGAGTTTGATGACTGGCTCAGTGGTTGAACGCATGGTCCCCAGACCTGTGGATCTGAATTCAACAAGCCCAGAGGCTGCAGAGTTAGAGGCACAGAAGATAGGCGTGGCGGCGGCTGTAGCGTTTCTCTCGGGGGTTATTATGGTATGTTCTAATACAATATTCTGGGCTCCATAGTTATAGCTGTCATAAGATAAAGTTGGCCCTCCTGGCCTGTGTTCAAGCCCTGTTCTAAATTGTTTAATTGGCCCAATTAAACCATCCAGTTCCTGTTAATGATCTGATTTTTCCTGTTAAATCTGATATTGGCATATGAACATAATTTCTAAATTCAGAATTATTGAGTTAGGAATGATAATTCTGGTAACATTGAAGAATTCTAAAAGTTTGGAGAACTCTAAGTTCTAAGTTGGTCCAGATTGAAGCTGTTGTTAGATGATTCCAGTCGAAGTTCTGTCTGAAGCGCGTGATTAAACAGTGATGTGATGTTTCTCGTTGCCTCCCGCAGGTGTGCATGTTCGCTCTGCAGCTCGGCTTCCTGTCCACCTACCTCTCCGAGCCCATTGTGAAGGCCTTCACGAGCGCCGCTGCCTTCCACGTCACCATCTCCCAGCTGCAGAACATGCTGGGGCTGAGGCTGTCCAGATACACTGGGCCCTTCACCATCTTCAAGGTGAGCGCTGGAGAGCAGGCCCCGACAATAACAATGAGGAACACGCACATTCCAGTTCCAAAACACATACGAAACCATGGCGTCTGCTACTCTATGACACTCTGTTATAAATCAAGCCCCTGCTGGAACTCGTTAGCAGCAATTACACTTAGAATTTCTCGCCCTCAGGATGCCAGCAACAAAGCATTCGAAATGTTTCAACCACAAGAGATTAAGTACGTTAACATCGGCTTTTCTGTTTTTTTTTTTTTTAAATCTAGATTTAATGATTTATAACATGCTTATAAGTGTATGGTGGCTACCTGTGATCAGGTTGAGGGTGTACTTTATCTAGCGCTCCTGGTATCACAGACCTGACACAGCAAAGAGAATAAGAGAAATACACTCATAAACACTTAAGCACACAGTCGTGCAAAATGTAGAAACGAAAAGAAAATGTTTAGACTAGAAGTCTCTCTCAAAGTTCAATGCTTTTTATTATTATTATTATTGCTATTATTAGTTTTACTAAAGATTTCTAAGTATAGAACCAAAGTGTCATTATAGAAGTAAGCGCTGTCGATTGGAATCAAGTTTCTTTTTTGTGTTTTGTACGGTAGCTTGGGTTGCGTGTGCGGCTGGTCCTGCTTGTAAGAGCACGCCACTTTGAGGTTTACCCATCCATGCGCTCTCCTCTCTCTGTTTAGACGCTGGCGTCTGTGTTTGAAGCTCTGCCCATGACTAATATGGCAGAGCTGGTTATCTCGATGGCCTGTCTGTGTGTCCTGATTCCCGTGAAGGAGATCAACACTCGCTTCCGGCACAAGCTGAGGACACCTATCCCTGTGGAAATACTGATGGTACGTGTCAGGGTTGGGTCTTGAAACCAGGTTACACAATGGATAGCCACGAGACCCAGTGGATGAAAATAGCGGGACAACACCATGCCACTAGAGATCCTAGATCAAATTTCCATTCTTTATTATTTTTCATTTAAAAATTAAAAAAACAGTGCACTGTTTCGGTCTTCATCAAGCTGTGTTGCTTTGTTTCTAACGTTGTTCTTTTTATATAATATAATAATAATAATCTTATTATGGAAATCCAGCAATGGAAATCATTATATTATAAAATAGAGATTGCGCAATATTAGCTACATGGTCTCCACTAGAACCAGCAATCTATATTCCTATGAGTATCAGACTGGTCAAATATTCACGGTAATGAATTGGAGAGAACTCACTTCTCCTGAACTATAAACGTAGTCTTTGTGTGAACACTGGTCTAAATCTAGTGATCTGTGTTGCCGCTGTACATATCAATAGGCATGCACACTTGTCAATGTGGTTTTAGCTAAATATCCCAGCTGTAGTTAACATCCTGTCTCTGATTCTGCAGGTTATCGTTGCAACCGGGATTGCCTATGCCTGCTCTTTGGATTCAGTTTATGAAATTCAGATTGTTGGACACATTCCTGCCGGGTAGGTCTTTCAGACATACGTCTCAAACCGCAAAACAAATGCAGCCTTACTTGCATTTGCAAGTTCAAATTTCACTGTTTTTTCTTTCTTGTTCCCCTGTTATGAAATTATTTTCAGTGGTTCTTCTGGTTCCATCTAATGTTTGTGTGCTTAGATTTTCCATCGAGTGTTTCGGTGGCTTTGTCCGTGAGGGCGTCGATACAAACTTGAACGGTTGCTGTGTTGGGTCTCTGACCTTGCTTCGCTCCTCTCTGCAGATTCCCTAGCCCACGGCTCCCTGCTCTGGAGACGCTGCCGAGCGTGGCTGGAGACACGCTGGCCATCACCTTCGTGGGCTACGCCGTGTCCGTGTCACTAGCCATGATCTACGCAGACAAGCATGGCTACACCATCCACCCCAACCAGGTCGGTTAACCCACTCTCCCTGACTAGCAGCAGCAACTGTTCTGCAGCTTGCATTTCAAAAAGCAAGCAAAGAACCAGTTTGCACAGCTATGGGGTTTATTCAGTTGACCTCAGCGGTATTCAGAGCCAGTGCGATGACCTCTTTTGTTTTCAGGAGTTGCTGGCTCACGGGATCTCGAACACAGTGTCCTCTCTGTTCAGCTGCTTCCCCAGCTCCGCCACCCTCGCCACCACCAACATCCTGGAGAGTGCTGGCGGCGCCACACAGGTACGGCCTCCGAGCCTGTTGGCTCTCATCAGAGCTGCAACCTGTTTCCCTATCGCGTAGCGGACCGATAATAATCAGCAGCAACGACTATTTGGGGTTTGCAAAATAAAAGGGATGCCGATCAGTAATCGGTTAATCGGATTCCCTTCTCTCTGCCCTTACTGCTTATAAAAATGTATTGCAGGAAAACTTGAAGCATGGGGAAAGCATAGCAAAAGCAAACAATCTGTTATTCCCTGCACTCTGATTGGCTGAGCTAGAGGGTTATGATCCCTAGTAGGTACCCTTAGAATGTTACCTCGCAAAAACAGATCAACAATATCACTCCACCAGTTTTACTGTATTTGTAACAAAATGTAAATTTAAAGCACATTCCAATCTTTTTAATGACACAGAAATTAATACATCAGCCTGCCGTTACTGGGTCAGACTGGATAAAATTCAATTCATCCCGTTACCCAAACGGTCCATAATGCCTGGTAGTGCCCTCCATGTTGGATCTTATTGCTTACATATATGTGTGTGTGTGCGACACAAAAAACTGCCTTTAATAATTTACTACCCACAAGTTTGCAGAGGCCATTAAAAGATAAGTGAAGCCCTCTTCAGCAGCTGTTACAGAATAACCCCGTTTGGTGCAACATTGTGCTGATCAGATGCCTCCTTTCTCTCCCCAGCTGTCGGGACTTTTCACCAGCCTGGTTGTACTGGTCGTGCTGCTGCTAGTTGGTCCACTCTTTTACTTCTTACCAAAGGTGAGCACAAACCCACAGCCGAGGGGAGGAATAAGAGAGAAGTGTGTTACTGTGGCTATACGGATTTTGCTATTCTCAAAGTGATCTGTTAAAGGGAAGGCTCATTCAGATTCTAGTTCTTCCTCTCTCTCTTCCAGGCTGTGCTGGCTTGTATCAATGTAACCAGTCTACGGCAGATGTTTCTGCAATTCCAGGACCTGCCAGAACTCTGGAGAATCAGCAAGATTGACTTTGTAAGCGTTGTTTTTTTTTTTTTTTTTTTTTTTTTTTTCAGTGCTGATTTATTCTAAGGGGTAACAGTGTGTTATAATCCCCTTTCCTGCCTTCTCTGATCTTGTGGTATATTTCAAAGACAACGCTGCAGGTGAGAAGTTGTTGTAGCTTCACTATCCCTTCATAGGCACCGGGATTCAGCAGTTTAACCAAAGTGTTTGAGATTCTTCAGGGATGGAAATAAGACTCCCATTGCCCAGCAGTTTGATCCATTCCTGGTTTTGCTATGAATTTAATAAGACACACCTGATTGTTACCTGTACAAAACTGTCAATAAATAGTATAAGCATGTGCTTGCAACATTTTAACTAAAATATGCAAGTTTATAACTGAAACTAGAGAGCACTCACCAAGCAGAGCTCCAGTCAAAACAACTTCCACAGGAGGTCATGTGATAATGTTGAATGCATTCTGGGTATCGCAGTCCAACAGCATACAGTAAAAAAAAAAAAAAAAAAAACAGATTAGAGTAAGACACACTTGGGAACAACAACTCCCAAGGAGCTGTTCGCTTCCAAGCACAAAGCAGCAACTTTCAACAATCTCGACATGCATTTTAGATTGTGTTTTATAAGGAGTGCCAATATGCAAGTGTGCACACTGGCCCAGCCCTGCCTGTAATAAACCAGACGGGACTATATGGGCGGTGTGGAGCTGGCTGCTATGGATCAGTATGGAGTCCCTGCAATGGTAGTGAGCCCTGTGTGTGTTTCAGATGGTGTGGCTAGTGACCTGGCTGTCTGTGGTAATCCTGAATGTGGACCTGGGTCTGGCTGTTGGGGTCGTGTTCTCCATGATGACTGTAATCTGTCGCACCCAGAGGTAGGCTGACATCAGTATCTTCTTTATCGATTTAAAAATTCTCCAGCCAGGATCTGGAGTTGCAATAACTTCCAAGAGCTTCCCGGATACATCAGACAAACAGTCGGCTGCAGCAATCACCCTTACAGAGGAGCGTCTTGCAATAGCTGCAGCAGTAATCAATAACAAAGCGTCATCTTAAAATATGACTTCGATATGAGTGAGTACCAAACTCGGGTTTAGATCGAGGGATGGTGAAAGTAAAAATATATGTCATGGACCTTGCAGTTATCTCAAGAGATTAACAGATTGAATAATTAAGTGCTGTTTGTCTCAAATAATTGCCTGCGTGTATTCCTGGTTACTGGAATCATGGGAGACACAGCGATTGGAATGCGAATAAGCAATTGCTCGAAATGATTTTTTTTGGGGGGGGGGTCCCCGAGTGGCTCACTTGGTAGAAGCGCAGCCGCATGGTGCGCAGGGTGAGTTATACAGTGCAGGTTCGCGTCCTGGCTGTGCGAAGTAGGCAGGTCTTCACTGGGGACTCCGAAGGGAGTATTGCATTGGTCCAGGCATTCCCGTGGGTTAGAGATGAAAAACCAACAGGGACTGATTATCCTCATTGCGCTACAGCCCCCAGTGAGCTCAGAGCGGACACCTGCAGGGCTGGCCGTTGTCTTCGCTGACATCCGCTCTCGAGTTCCTAGGTGAAAACGGAAGCTGGCTGGGTCGTGGGATCGGAGGACACCCACTGAATCTTCAAGTCTCCTGAGCAGTGTGGGGAATTACTGCGGTGAGGGGAAAAGCGATTGGCCATTCCACACTGTATTTGAGTACAGTAGTCTCTTAAATTCTATTTCTAGGGCTGGCTGCTCTGTGCTGGGAAGAGCATCCAATACAGAAATCTACAGACCCATCAAGAAAAACAGCAAGGTGAGGCGAAGAGGCAATGTGGTGTTTTATTAATACAGCAGGGGAATGCCAATCAACCTGCCAAAGGTATCATGCCAGAGGTGTAAATCACAGTGTATCAGGATCATGAGATCAATCAACTAGAGGCAAAGGGTTTATGAACTTGATTTTTGTGGTTCGTTTTTAACCTCCCCAAATGAGTTCCTGCATTCCAATATTGAAAATGACTGTACCTGTTATAGGAAATATATTGAGGGAGCCAGCAAAGGGTCTCAGTGGGATAAAACAGACAGTACGTTTCTCTGTAGCTCCAACTTCATTTTAACTTCTTAGTTATGTTCCCCTTCCTCTTCTACTGACTTTGCAACCCTTCCGAGTGCTTCTGGGTTCTGTTGTTCCAATACTGAGTTATTGTCATTTTTCTATAAAGAAACGCCTTTGTCTTTGAGATCATGAGGTACATAACCTTTGCATTGCCATTGAAGAGTATTCGGTCAGGCTATATTGAAGATCTTTGACCCTGAATCTTGCATTGCTCTTCCCAGTGCTATGAAATCCCTGGTGTGAAGATCCTGGCCTACAACGGGCCCATTTACTACGGCAACCGCAGTTTCTTCCGTGAGGCGATGACCAATCTACTGGGGCTGACCCCAGAGAGGATACGAAGGAGAGAGAAGATCCTGAAAGCGCTGGAGAAGAAGGAGAGCTTGAGCATCCCCACTGTGGTGAGCATTGCAGGGCTAAGGGCTTTTAGTGCTGGTGTAAAGGACAGCATTGTGTGATGTGCTGCTGGTGTGGATTCTGTCCCTTGTAGCCACAGAGGCGGAGGAGCCCGGCTCTTTTGCACAGTGGTTCGGACGCTCACTTGTGCTTGATTATGTAAATGTTGATAGCTTCAGATTAAGTAAAATTTGTCTTTTTAATGCCTCTTTTTTTTCCAGGAAAGCGGAGTTGCAAATGCTTCATTTTCATCAGAAAATGAGCTCTTTAAATCAGGTAAACCCAACAACGAACAAAATAAAAATAAATTCTATTATGCATATTATTGGTGGCTGTTGATACCTTTCTCTAGCAGGCTGTACGTGCCTTTAGGATAACTCCTCCTGTACAGTCCTGTTTCAACCCCTCTGACCCCTGGTGCATGCTTCCCCCTCAGATATCGTAGACGGAGAGGTCCAGGCAGTACTGATCGATTGCAGCAGCGTCATCTTCATCGACGTTGCAGGAGCCAGACTCTTCATACAGGCAAGTGCATTCTCTGGACATTGTTCTTGATCACTCCCTTACAGAAGAGAGAACACTACCCTATGATCCCAGTGGATCACCCTGAAGAAACCCCAGCTAGCACAACCATTAGCAGACCACAGCCTGACATTGTTCCAGACCCAGGACTGATCCACGTTGCTATTGATATTGCCCAGACCAGACTGCCCGTGTGCGTTGGATATTTCAATACGAAAACCACACTAATACCATTCCATTCTACAAATGGAGTCTATCATTGTACCTGTGGGCTAACACTGCCTTTGAGCACAGAGCTGTTAAATGGTGTCATTGCACTATTATTGCTATTTTTAAAAGGGCTAGGTAGGGTTTAGTCCAAAATATACATTCAGTTCTCATTTCCCCTCCAGATTTGCGAAAATGTTGCACACACACACACACACACACACACACACACACACACACATGTGTAATAGATTTTTTTTTTTTTTTTTTTTAGATGTGTATTGAATGTCAGAAAGCTGGAGTCAGAATATACCTAGCGATGTGTAATGGTAAGTTTTTCTTTTTTTAAATTGAAGGTATGCTGCACTTTTAAAGGAGTGGTTTGTGAAGAGTTTTTGTAAACGGGGCACATTTTTTGTAAATATAAGTTTAACCCCCCCCCCCCGATTGTGAGATTGCTAAATGAAGCTGCGATCTGGGGTTTTAACATGTTACAGGCACTTGGATCGCTCTGTTTAATTTTCCAATAGAGAGTGTTTTGAAGATCCTCACCAATAGTGGGCTGATGGACCACATGAATCCCCAGCACCTCTTCGTCACCGTGCATGACGCTGTGGTCTATATCCAACAGCTCAAGGTAACCAGTCTAACCAGTATTACACACCATAGTGATCGCTTTCCCAAATCCTTGCATTTCGTATGTTCCCAGTACAGCTCTGGCCAAATGTTTTGCATCACCCTATAGAATGAACTAATTTTGCTAAAGTCGAGTGAAACCTGCCAAATAATGTTACATACCGCTTTGTAGTTTTCAAAATACTTAAAGAACTGACAATGTGACATTTTGAAATCTAACAGGAAATACTGTACTGTTATTATGGCTTCCGGTACACACTCGCAATATCACTTTGTAGGTGCTGTGATTTACATATTTAAAAATACTATGTTCATAGTTTTTTTTTTTTTTTTTTTTAAATTATGTCTCAATCCTAAAATTCTAGGGGATGCAAAACTTTTGGCCAGAGATGTAGATTACAATTACATTGTCTTCTTTGTGCTCCTAATTGTTTTATGATGTTAACAATCCTCTGGAGCGATTACTCAAACACTGTGCTCTTTCATTTTTTACTAGTGTGTGTTGCTTAACAGGGGACTAAATGAAACATCTCAGTTTGGATAACATTATGGGTGCAGTTTTCACTTCTGAAAATCAATTGTGCTGATAAAAACCCAGAGTAATATATTGAGAGAGCCTAGCCCACGTTGTTCAAACACAGTGCAGCTTCTCTAGTCCCATCCAGTTCAGTATGACTTTTCTGCTAGTGGCATTAATCTGAAAATTTTGACGTGATCCACAGGAGAACTCGTCTGAGAAGACAGCAACGATTTGGGTGTGAGATCCTGAGCTGGGCCTGTTTTGCAGTTTGAAGTGCTGGAGTAACAACTCTAGGAAAGTGTAGATAAAGAGACAGTGTGTTTATCTGTGAAGTACAGGAGAGAACGCAAGCCCCGAGAACAGTGCACCACTGCAGAGTCCTTCGGACCTGGGGCTAGCAGCCACACGGCCAGCTAGCCCAACCAAAATGACCTTCGATGGCAATGCAACGGTTACGTACCAGAGGCAATGGCATGATCCATTGCTGGAATGGTGCTACTGTCAGTGGGATGGATGCTAGCTCAATGTAGCATTTTTGTTAATAATGTATTTTGAGTGGCACAAATAAGGGAATTATTTGACATGCAGTTAAACATTTATTGCACGTCAGTTCTATGTTAATACATAAGCATGCAATATGGTGTTTGTGTCCATCCATCATTGCAAGTCATCATATTCTAGATGTATGTTTATTAAGTCTTAAAAGGACGTTTTGGAATAATGTTGTTATTTTGTCATTTACATACGGTTACATTTCCCCATTTCATTCCTGTTTACCAACAGGAAAATTCAATAACTGAAGTTGCTTTTCAGTTTAATATTTATTTGTGCTGCTCATTAGAAAGCATTACCTTTATATATAGAAACTGGACTTCAATTATTTGCACCTAATGCGATGTTCAACATTCCTTTGTGTTGGTTTTTATATGCCCCATTTCTTATGTGAAGTGGAACATTGTTTTTCAGTATCTTGGTAATAAACATGCTTTTTAAAAATAGCTTTCTTGGTATCATGCAAGATAAATATTAATTTTCTTGGGCTCATTTTGCAACAAAATGATTTTAAAGTTGCTTCTTGGTACCTATTTGTGTGTAGCTCTGATTCACACCAATCAGAACTGCAAGCAGTGCATTCCCATTACTTTTTAACCCCTTAGGGTACACAAGGAATGGAGCAGTTATTCAAACAGCTGCTTCTTAAAATACATTTGAGAGGGACTCAAGTATCAAAAGGAGGAAACTGACCATTTGGATGACCAGATCCAACTTGTCTGTAAAGTTTAAACCCTGTTTCATGGGACACACATGTTCCTTGTACCTTAAAAGGGTTACGCTGCTTTGACTAGGAGTTCAGGAGCTGCTCTTGAGTTCTAATCGCCATAGACTAGACCAAGGTCAGCGCCATAGAGTGATCTGCAAACAAAGTTTCCTTTACTTTTGCTGGCAATACCTTGCTGTGCACTAGATGGCGCCAACATCAAAAGACACTTTGATCTAGCCTATATTACATATGGCTGTGTCAGGCAATTCAAAATCTCTTAACTACTAAGAAATCAAAGAGGTAAGGAATCCTCTTGCTCTTTAATATACTTTAAAATGACATTTAAACAAAAAAAATAAAAAAGAAAGAAGTGGTACAAAAGAAAGTTTTATTTTCAATAAATGCCTTTTGTATAAACTGATGAAATCTACAGAGCAGTGTGAAATGTACAGTACAATGATTATTCACACAGTGAACCAAAATGCACATGAAAATGTCCCTGGTCCATCACAACTCAATACCAACATGTGCAGAAACATGCATGATACAGGACTGTGTCTTCCCCCAGCAACAAAAAAAATAATAAAACAGCTCAGTTATAAAAGGTATAGGGAACGCTAAGCAAATAACCTTAACTAAACATTAACGCAAGGCTGGTTTCATTAATATAACAAGGCTCGGCATTCATATAAAACTCAATCTTCTACAGTCCTTTTGCAATTCCGCACTATTCGCTGAGAGAGGGGCGATCCCGAGAATTAAATCTGGACTATAGCAGAGCTCCCTTCAGAGCTGCTTTTAAAAAACTTACCAGATAACAGACACTGTGTGCAGTTATTCAATTTAACATGCAGTGCTCAAAAACAAAATCAGTGATATTTAGCACAGTTGTTTGGTACTTTGTAAAAGGATAGCGAAGCAATAATTAAACTGCATCCTAGAACTATTTCATTATTTTTATAACTTATTTGAACATATTTTTATATATGTCAGTTGAAAATTGTTTTAAATAAAATTTGTATAAAAATTAAATTCTGGTAATCAAAAAGGATGCTGTTTGCTTTTATAGCAACCTATCTGAATAAATAAAACAACCTCAGAAGAATAACAAACACTTACAATTTAGCACAATTTAGAACCCTGCATGGCAACACCAAACTATTCCTACTTCACTGCATCAGAGAATTTGGTTGTCCTGTTTGCTTTTGATAGTGTTTTGTGATAATCAGACCAGAATTGTAGTCCCGCAGGCTTTCAGGGCACTGCATACCCTCATCTTTATATCACAAGTCAGCACCTACTAATCTCAATAGACCCAGCTTGGATATCTCTCAACTCATATATACAGGAAGAGTTTCAAATAATGGCTGCAAATTCATAATGAATTCCGTTTGAATACCACTTGAATATCTTGCACACTTCCGAGTTCCGAAGCAGTTCGTTTTGAATCCAGCCCTGTTCATGCATGTGGATTGAATTACCCGTATTCATTCCATGTTCCTGTGAAACGAATGCTGTTGATCACATGTGAAAGGTGTATGAATAAGTGAAGAATAAACAGCGAATTCATTAGGCAGGCATGGAGGGGAAAAGGGGGAATCATGATGAATTAACAGGGCTGAATTCTAAACAAATTAACTCCGAACTCTGGAGGTGCAGAAGATATTCAGACGGAATGCATTATGAATTTGCGGCCGCTGTCTAAGTCTTACCATATATAATACATAAATAATTACACATACATACACACATCCTATTTCCATATGATTTTCAAAGAAATACCTAGACAGTTTATCCGCAAGGCTTCCCTTGGCTCTCTCTGGGAAAAAAATAAAAACCAACAAAACACAAGTGAATTAGTATTTACAAAAGAATAAAAAGAAATAAATAAAAAGCATAATGTGGGTCTCCAAACATGGTAACACACGGCCGCATTCCCTTTGTGCGTTACATGCAGGGTGCTTGCTACAGTCACTGTATACTCAGGGAACGGCATCCTGTATAGAACAAGTACTGGTTTATTCTTCATGTATTCCAATCCAATGAGAAAATGGCATTTCACTGCTCCAAACACATACAGCATGCTGCTCCCCTCCTAAAAAGCACATAGGCATTTAATGCATGTTCTAGGCATAGGAACCACATTGTTACAAGCGGATCAAGGATCCATAAATCGCATACAGAGGTTGGTTAAAAAAAAAAAGTGGTAAATGCTTTCTACTTGGCAGAGCAGTTGTCCAGCCCTACAGAGCAAGTCTAGCTGTCTAGTTAACTAGGAACAGGGAGATACTGTAGGTACGGAGATCTGCATTATAGAAACACTTAAAATCCAGTCATATTAAAGTGCTGAGTATCAAAAGCCATTAGCCATTCTGTAAAAATGGTATAAACATTAGCTTCTACCCCTTACTGGGGACTCTTTCTACTTCTAGGTTTGAAACTACTGGACACAAAAATGGACACAATTTTGGATCCGAATGTAAACAGAGCTGGTACACCCAGTGGAAAACTCGAGAGAGACGCTGCATGTCTATTCAGGTTCAAATGATATGCAACTTTTTCATTCAGCCAAGTAGAAATACTTCAGAAAGAACAGCAGATGAACCAAGAAAGTGTTCAATGCAAAGACGATGCATTATCTGAATGAAGTGCAAGGCAAGAGTGCAGCAAGATTTGAAATCCGGTCTGAGACGATAGTTATTCCACAGCGCCCTCTTGTGGCATTCATAATATACTGCACCACATGGAATTATTGTGCTACAACAAAATGATTTTGGAGCTTTCAGACCAAATTACAATTCGACAAATGATCTCAAAAATACAGCTAAAAACGCAACATGGTCAGGGATAAATCAGGTGCAAAGCTGACAGTAAAACCTGTTTATTGGGGATACTTAATTGTGGTGGATTACACAGCGTGCTGGTTTACTCTGTATTGCAAAATTTAATACTGTACCTGAAAAAACAGGCTGAATTCATCTGAACACTTTGAAAAATGGAATCACAGTACAAGAGCTGTCCCGGTATAACCTGTAATTCAAGGGTTGTGTTTTTCTAAAATATTTTACTTCCCCTTTAAAGTAAGTAAGTGTTGAAGTGCACCACACCTGAGGGACAGGTGCGTATTTACACAACACAGTTGCTTAAAGAAATGACACGACTTGGGCCCAGACTGCACAAATTTGCATTGGTTTTAGGCAGACAAAAAAAAACAAAACAGGTTCTGGATTGTAGAAAGGGTCGCACCATTAGTTTCACTAGGGACCCCAGAACGATGTGGAATTATAGAGTATGCTGGTTTGCAGAGGGGCTGGGATAGACAGGTTTTACTGTACAGCAGTTTGTAAATTGATGCAAAAGGCATACAAGTAGTATATGTGAATGCTGAACAATATGCTTTAAAAATGAACATGGCATTGCTAACTTAAACTGCAAGTTCTTTTGTTCATGCAAGAGTTATGAAAACCCATTTTAAACAGAAGCATTAGAACAGATTCATAAAGAGAACAAAACAAGAAGGGGAATCAATGGGCACACACAACTGACGGATACTGCCAGTCACACAGATTTCTACTACACTTAATAGCACTTGAAGAAAACACAGGATCAGAAAGTCTCTGTGCAGTACTGACACGTTGTGACAATATAGCGTGCCGAATGTGTTGCACATGTACAGTATGACAGACTGTACTGATTGAGAATAAGCAGGATCAATGTACACTATTGTACTCAATGCAACATTTTGTGCCCTTTCTTGAGCTACATAGCAAAACAAGCCTCTATCAACACTGCTTCTGGGTCAGTGTCCTTTGATCAAGTCAGCTCCACTTATTGTCACTTTATCCCAGTCCCTTTAAGAGAGATATTACAAGTGTTTCATTGTACAGTATCTAGGGGTGTGCTGAGAATTAAAATCCGCAGATAGGAAATAAATGTATTCCTTAATGTGTCTGTTTCAAAAGAAGAAAAAGCTGTCCTTCCTTCACCTTTACAACCAAGTACCAATCAATGGCAATTAAAACGTCCACACGGGAGTGTTTTAAAAAGCCATTCATTGCGAGTTCACAACGTCGGTATCAGCAAACCCCCTAGAGTGGCACCAGGATTCTTCCTAAACTCCCCAGGTTTAGCGTGGGTCGGACTGAACTGGGTCCATCAGTAAACAAGAAGTGGGTTGCTAAGCCTCCATGTAGTCTAGGCAGAACTCTGGCCACGTACATTAAATTACACAAAAAAAAAAAAAAAAAACACATTTGGTAAACTCAATTCAAGCTTTCCATGTATAAAAGAAATGTGCATAAACAGAAATAAGAGCTTTGGCATGGGTTCATCGCAAGAATCCATTCGGTATCACAGCTTTGGCACAGGCTCACTGCAAGAATCCATTCGGTATCACAGCTTTGGCACAGGCTCACTGCAAGAATCCACTGCAATGTTTCCACTGGGGTCGGTTTAGGTACCTGTCCTGCCATTTCCAGTCTTCCTTCCTTGCAGGAGATCCACCACCTGATAAAGCTGCAATCGCTACACGGGCAAAGGGGGTAGTCAAGCTTATTAAAACAGTTTGGCACTTAAGTACTTCAGGATTCGCTACTTAAGGGTTTCAAACTGAGATCAAATGATTAACTGCTAATACAACAACCTGAGCCACTCCATGAAGACGGACAGTTTGCATATTCTCATTGTTACTGCTGTTGCAGCAGTATTCGTACAGGCATTGGAATTAAGCACAAATTCAGGGCTGCATGCTAGTATCCTTAGTAAAGCTACTGGTTAGTAGCTCATATAGCATATAACCCTTACTTTCCAGTAATGGTTTAATATGCTTTGTATCTTTTTTTCTTGTATAAATTGAAGAGTCATTTTACCCTTACAATTCTCATCCTGCAAGACTGGGTCCTGAAGCAATCAGCCTCAAATAAAAATGCATTGACGATATTGAATTAAATAATAAAAATCAACAATGGTATACAGTATTGTATCATCATACCACAGCATTCAAAGAGCATCTTGGCGTTCTGTTCGTATGCTTCCTCTTAGGCGGCTGCAAGTTTGCTGATATTAATACACAGCATTGGACCTGAAAATCACCTGAGAGTCTGACAAACAAGCCATTCTGTAATCTTGTCATGACAGCACTGGATCAAAACAAAAAAAAAACCACACGCAGAACAGGTTAGTCCACCTCAAAATGATACTACATAACTTCCCTCTTTTAGATTTCCAGTTTTCCTTTCCAGCAAAAAAAAAATAAATGCAAAACGCTTTTCTTTTTCGAAGCGTTCATGAAAGGTAAACCCTCTGGCTTCCACGTGCCTAGTCCATGGTCATGCACTTGAGGCGGTTCTTGAAGTAGAAAAAGGTTTGCTTGGCCTTCACGTCGTTGTCCGAGCTGCTGGGGTAGCGGAACTTGGCGTAGGTTTTTTCGCTGTCTGTCTTGGTCCAGGGCAGCTTGATCTTAGAGGCGTGGCTGATGATGACATCACTGCAAGAACCCACATGGAGCTTTCCCAGGCCGTCCATGAAAAACTCTGGGGAGGGGAGAGAGAGAGAGAGAGAGAGAGAAAGAGAGAGAAACATGTAAGCTGAATCACTCTAAATACATATTTATCATGTTAAGGAACTCAGAAACAGTTTAAGAGCCTAAGAATCATTTTTAGGCTTCAATTTTATATTTATTAAAAAAGAAAATCACCTGAAGGGCAATATTTGCAGAATTAAAACAATTACACTTAAACTTTTGCGGTTAACAAAAATCAGAGTAACTTTTCATTATAATATAGTTAAAAAGAAAATTAAAACAGGTAGATGCTCCAAAATGACAACAAAGCAGCCTGTCCTCAAATGAGGGCACTGGCACTTCATGGAAGAGACAGTAAGAGGGAGGTACGAGACCAGGCTCACTGTTAACATCCCCAGTGATCGCTAAACAAACCAGCAGAGCAGATACCTAGATGTGCGGCCCTGGCCAGGCTGGGGTCGAAGCCCACCTGCTGCACCTTGTCGGTGCGAGCCAGGAAGAAGTTGATGACCCCGTCAGTGATGACACAGTTTGGGAAGCCCTGGATGTCGTGGTGATACCCCTTGCGGACGTGAATGCAGTCCCCCTCCTCCCCCCCAGACTCCACGCCGATCTTCTGACGGAAGGTAGCGGTGTAGCCGGTGACCTCCCGCACAGCGCCCCCTACCTGCGCACAGGGAGAGGATCACTCGATCAGACAAAAGGTTTAAACAATCACCCATAACCACAACGCTCAAGCAGAAGGTGGAATGCATTGTAAGCAACTACTATGAGAAATCAAAGGAAAAATCTAAACAAATACTGGAAGTAAAATAAGGACTATAACTATTCAAAGTCCCAATGTTTCCGACAGTTACCCTGTTACTAAAAGAATCCAAAATATATTCAATTGAGGAAAAAGAAGAAACTAAGCGAGATGGTGGTTATACTGTTGAGAAAACAAAACATTACTGCCTTAAATTTGGTGCGTCTGGTGCTCATAGAACACAGAGCAAAGACACTGTTTGATGCCTTTAGCATTCCTTCTCTGGGGCTGCCAATCTAGCAATGTGTTGGCAATTTTTAAAGTTTGACCCAAAGCCAACCAAGCCAATTGACACACATTTTGAAAAGATGTTCTGCCTTGTTTCAATACTCAGTTTACCCTGTGCATGAAGGGATATGACGTTTTTAATGCCAGTAGTGTCTTGAGCACGATAGATGTTATGTACTGAATCTAGCCCACTGGTACCCCACATAGATTCCAAGATGGATATTTGAGTGCTACCTTGGAAGACATCTTTACAGATTCCCTTGATCACCCACACACCTTTCAGTTTTTAAAACAAATGTCATTGGTAATAGAATGCAAAGGACTGGTTAATTAAAGAAAGTGAAATTCTATATATATAAAACGCTGTAGCAATAGTCTTGTTGTTATTTGAGTTTGCCTCTGTTGTTACACAGCATTTAAAACTGAGGAGGTTAATATATTGGTTCTGGTCTTGGCTGGGGGCCCACTGTTATGTCAACATCACCAGATCAATTGTCCCAGGATGCAGACATAATTAGAAAAAAAAAATCATAATCTGTGTCCTCAATGAGCCACCATACTTGACCAGGTCCGCTGCTTGGGTAGGTCAGGTGACAGGTGGGAATTGACTTGACTGTTGGGAATCAGGTAGGGGGTCCCAGGGGTGGGGTTCAGATTGGGCACACTCTCAGTGTACATAAACAACACCTCGACTGCCAGCAAATGAAGAGGCCTCATGCTGGATGGGAAACACGGAGACCACTAACTGCCTTTCCCAATTTTATTTATTTTCTTTACTAAGAGCAACAGATGAATAAAACGGTTTGTGCAATACAAGACGCCCGCACAGCCTACAGCAAAACTCAGTACCCAGCTACTGCTGCTGCAGTGCTCACAGATAAACAGTTGTTTCTTTTGCAAGTAATGCAATAATGCTCCCATTGTTTACACTGGGACTTCAATTCTAAATCCTTCTGGCCTCTCAGAATGATCTCATGTTCTGAGTATTTGACCTCCTTTAAGGAGGACAGAGGCTTCTATTAGCAATTGAAGAGCTGGGTTTAAGTGGCATAACCCTCATTTGTTTAGAAAATTCAGCTTTATATGAAACACTCATATTAGACCTAGATTAGATTAGAAGTTCATTACATTTTGGAGCAAAGTGTAGGGTCGCAAAATGAAGTGCAGCGATGATCAGAGACAATCAATCACACCAATTGTTGCATCAAAGGTTTATTGCAGTGGTCATCAAAATACAGAGCGCTCCGGAGAATAACGGTCACTTAATCAGTAGCCAGAGTATTCAAAGCATGCACATGGGTTATATAGTTTCTACATAAACTCCCTTGCTCCTATCAGGATTTGGCACGCCTAACCCTAACCCACCCCCCTCCATTACATTTGTTGTATTCATTTCAGAAACCAGTTAAGATTAAGCAAGCATTTTATGGTTAAGCAAACATAGCACTTCTCCATCTACCCTTCCTCTGTCCCCGGTCATCTGACTCAACCTAAGGGTGTGATGGAACATTCTGTCCTTTCTTTCACAAGTTCTTCATATTGCAAAACTGCACCCCAATGATCGTTGGTTGATTCTGTTATCCTGTTTGGTTTGGTTCCTTCAAAAGCATTAAGCCTTTTAAATAGAAACATTGTATACATCACCTTTTAACCAACAGCTATTAAATATGCACCTACATCTATCTAGCTACAAAAACATGTTAGTATCTGTTTCACAAACTGGGGATTTATTTAT
This sequence comes from Polyodon spathula, assembly GCF_017654505.1. Lineage (NCBI taxonomy): Eukaryota > Metazoa > Chordata > Actinopteri > Acipenseriformes > Polyodontidae > Polyodon > Polyodon spathula. The sequence continues at coordinate 468,489 of NW_024472312.1, read as the reverse complement.
TTAGAATTAAAAAATGCATATTACTTCTATCTAGCTCCATCTGCTTTTGAGTTTGATTAGTCGTGGTCGTAGATAACATCTTTCTCTAAATTGTACTTGTTGTGAATGTTAGCATTCAGAAAAGCCTGCCCATCTGTCCATGCTCGCTGACTTCTGGTGTTACAATAATGCTTTCTGTACAGATTGAGGAATGTCAAACCTATGTGCTCCCATGGACAGAATACCAGGGTTAAAATCAAGTCTAGGACAGTTGCAGGAAAGCGACATGTTGATTATGTCTGTACCCATGCTGCGTGCGATAGAGACCTGATTAAAGTTTCTGTTAGCTCACCAGGTCCAGGCTGGTCTTCTCCAGGACCTCCACCAGCTTCTCCACCTTGGTGTTGGCAGTGAAGATGAAGTCATCATCCACCCACAGCACATACTTGGTGGTGACCTGCGATACAGCCAGATTCCTCCCAGCAAACCAGCCCTGCCACAGAGTGGAGAAGAAAGGGAAAAAGTGTTTCACACAAGCAATGAGAAAACCAGGGAGGAGACAGGCTGTTGGGGGAATGGCAGCAACACATCCCATCCCAGGGCAGCGCTAGTGCTGTAAACTGACAACATCCCTTTGTTTATTGAACATTCAACAATAAGCAAGCTAGCTTTGTGAACCTTACAGCAAGTAACACATCAGATTGTTTCAATTGCACTTAATCCCCAGTTCAATACGATTTCCAGATCACCCTGAGATTCTCAGTGTTTTTGCAGCTGTGCAGGACTGACCTTTCCGAAGGGCATTATGTAATGCTCAATGAAGGGCCCCTGGATCTTCTCCGGCTTGCCGCTGTCGTCCGCGATGACGACGTTGACAGTGGGGTAGAACTTGCGGATGCTCTCTATTAGATCCCGCAGCTTGTCGTAGCGCAGGAACGTTTTGGTGGCGATTGTCACCAAGGCGCTGACGTTGTACCCTGAAAATAGCAGGGAGGGAGAGGAGTCACTCTTCAGCTTTTCAAATGAAGACAAGCAAGTGTATCATATGTGCCCCCTCCCCCTCCTCCAGAATCGCTATCGTAAGAAAACATGCGTCTCCTGATTCTGAAGAATGTCTTTACCAAGTTTCATCATAACTGGAATAGAAGTTCTCCAGGTGGAGCATTCAGAACAGAAAATAGGAGGCACTTTTTTCAGAGAATTGTGGGAGTCTGGAACCAACTCCCCAGTAATGTGTTGTTGAAGCTGACAACCTGGGATCCTTCAAGAAGCTGCTTGATGAGATTCTGGGATCAATAACCTACTTACAACCAAAATGAGCAAGATTGGCCGAATGGCTGCCTCTCGTTTGTAACCTTTCTTATAAGTAGAAGTATAAAAGGTGTAGACTGACAGGTCCTAAAAATACCAGACACTCTCAACAACTTGTGTAAAAGAATGTCCTAAACCAGTCAGGGATGGAAATGACTCCCACTGCATAGCAGTTTCACCCATTCAACGTTTTAATGTGCACTTGATTTGCCACAGTGTATAGGTAACAAGCTCAGGGGTGTCTCAAACTCATAGTAAAACCAATAATGGATCAAAACTGCTATGCACTGGGAGCCTCATTTCCATGCTTGCACAAGTTCACACATTTGGATGCGTTGATCACTCGATGGATGTAAAAAGGTTCTCAAGTGCTTACGGGTTCACAGTTATCCTTCACTTCCTCCACCTCAGTTTTTGATTTACCTTCATTTATAACAGGTCTCCTTTACTGCACTTTGCTATGCCTTTACCACAGCATGCTACAAGAAACTTAGTGTTCCTGCCCCCATCAAATCACTTTCGGCTTCCTGAAGTACCTACCTTCTTCAGATCCAGAGTTGTAGAGCTTCGGAGTGACCCTATAGCGCACCTTTATAGTGAAGGAAGCCTGGTGTCCGTCCGTATCGAGAAGCACTGAAAAAAAGAGACAAGATTCACACTGCCATCTTGTTTTTAACCAGGAGACCCAGCTTGCATTCCTTCCAAGACAGTCAAACGTTTCCCACCCTTTATACATTTCATCCCAAAACTAAACTCAGATTATAAAAGGTAGCAATACTAAAAGAAACTAATTCAATTATTTACTGAGCATAAAAAAATGTATCACTATTACAACACATTTATTTTTTTAAAAAAAAGGTATATAAAATGGACATTGATGAAATGTTTTTGGTTTCTTTCCAATCGCTCGATCATTCATCCTTGATCATGACACGCTTGAGTGACTATGACTGAAGCACATGCACTTAATCACCTAATTAGCGAGACAGTTGATTGGACACTGGATATGGAGTGATTTCAGCTGTTGAATTGCAAGCTTGAATAAAAGCAATAAAGAGATCAAAGGACAGGCCATGAACTGGGAGACCAAGAGTCACCTGCCCAAGATCGACAGATCATTCGGCAGCATCTTTGTGATGTCACCTGTTAAAATCAGCACAATAAAAAGTCACTGCACCAGCTCTAAAACAGAGTTTGCCATTTTTCGATCACATCTAGTGAATTTTATCCAAATATAAGCGATACATTTCTTTTGATGCTCAGTATATGAATGATGTTTTGATTTAAAAAAGTCTCTCAATGTCTTTTTAATTTTTAATTTCACCCAATAAAGTTCCAAATCTGAGATGCGGATGACGTTATAGCAGCTATACAGCAGACCTGGGGTCAATTGTAATAATACATTACAATTATAGCAGCATTGTTTGATAAACAATTACAATTATATTTTGTACTTTATCACTGCAATTAAGACAGCAAACATAACATATACAACTGCACACATTGACATGTTTAGTCTATTCTAAATAACCAAGCAAAAATCACTGGTACGAATACAGAAAAATACTGTAACTTTTTTTCAAAACAAACAACGTCTAAGAGAGTCTGAAAATAGGAGGAACATGATCACCGTGTAAAACCCGACACGGGGTTGTGAATGACCAAGCTTGGAAAGGTGTGTCCTTATATACAGCTCGTAATTAGCTGTTCCCATATAATTTAATTCAAGTGTAATTAAGTTGTTTGGTCAATTCATTCATCAGTTATTTAAATCGGGTAATTATACAGGAGTGCGTAAAAAGGGCACTGAAAGTCCAGTTAAGGGGTAGCAGGCTGTAGGAAAAGTTTGTCGTGTTGGATGAATAGAACTGTACCAGTTAAATGCCGTGTCTTTCTTTAAAAGCCTGAAGATCACAGCCATCACTTTAACCTTGCGTGAAAGCGTTCACATATATGCCAAGCTGCGTGTGTGTGTGTGTGTGTTCCCTGCTTGACCTGTACCTGTTCCCCTGCCACAGACCCCAAAATACGCTCCCACCCCAAGTGTAGGGTGCTGTATGGGTCTAGGCTGCAAGTAGTATGCAAGCTAGACAAGTCAGGTATGATTTATTTTTATTTTACACAACGCAAAATATAAAAACACTGTTCGGAAACACAAATCAGTGCAACTTAACACAGCTGGTAACTGAAAGCAAGAAAGTAAAATGTTTGTGGTTTGCCTGCGGCTTGGACACACACACACACACAAAGGGTGCTTATTTCATGAGCTCCAGACCCACCTGTATCTGCGGTGTTGGGGTGAAAGCGTGTGTTGGTGTAAACTATGAACTCCAGCTGCCGGTTCAGGTTTGAGAGTTGCGGGCTGGACAGGGCAAGGTGCATTTCACCTTCCCCTTGGACCTTTACCCCTTCGACTTCAGCTGCCAGATTAAACGTCCCCAGCGTTGCCGACAAGTTGACCTGCAAGGCAAAGATTAAATAGGGGGCTTGGTTGGCGGGTGCTTCCATGCAAGCGATTAAAATTATTCCCGATCGACTGCTACAACCTCTAGGTGCTGCGATTACAGTCTTTGTTCTTCCTAATCGTCTACTTTCTGGTTTTTAAAACTTAAAATTTACCACTTTAAAACCAGGGCTTCTCAAACTTGGTCCTGGGGACCCCCTGTGGCTGCTGGTTTTCATTCCAACCCAGCTCTCAATTACTTAACTAGACCCTTAATTGAACCGATAATTTGCTTAATTAGACCGCTCTTGAGCAGTTGCATATTTCAAGTTGGCTATAACATTTGATAGGCAACTTGAACTGTTTAAGAGCTGAAAACAAGTAAAAAGGTCTAATTAAGCAAATTATCAGTTCAATTAAGGGTCTAGTTAAGTAATTGAGAGCTCGGTTGGAACGAAAACCAGCAGCCACAGGGGGTCCCGAGGACCGAGTTTGAGAAGCCCTGCTTTAAACAATATAATTGTGCAACTGCACTGAATTGGGTTAGCATATTGATTAATGTTTTGACTACAAGCCAATTAATCACACAACACAACACATTGCAAAGCAATGGGCTTACCCTGTATTCATCTCTGAAGGAAGCTTGTAAGCTTAACCCTGAAACACAATCAGAAACATATCGTTACGGGTCAACACTAAACCGTTTATAGCTAACAGCTCTTACTACTAATAGATTGTTAATCAATGCAATATTTACACAAGATACCATTTATTAGATTTGCCAATGAAAACATTAACATCAGTTTCTTGCAAAATGTCCCCTTACAAAGTTAACTCTATATCATAGGTTAACCAAACTGGAGTCAATTATAATGGTTACAATTCAATTTTGTTAATTACAAATTATAAAATTATGCAACAAAAATTACAATTATACAAAAAAGTAAACACACATTAATATGTTTACTCTATTCGAAATAACCAATCGATAATCATAGGTCGAATACAGAAAATGGCTCTATAAAACTTAAAAAAAATAAAATGGCTGCAGAACAATGATCGCTCTGTGTAAAAACAATAAGGAACTGTGAACGATTAAGCTTGGCAAGGTGCTTCCTCATACAGAGGGTGTGGACCTTTGGTCTCTGATCAAAGTGTAGTCCTTCCTTCGTTTGTTAAATGCCATTAGATTTGATTGGCTTAAGCTGCTTCGAATATCAAGCTAACGATGCTGCTGTAACTGTCTTTTAGCTAAATTGTCCTGACATGCAGTGGATCACATGTTCATGGCCATTCCAGAGAGCAGACTTGGCTGCAGGTCACCCTGACGGCGTTGCAGAGGTGCAAGTCAGACTGATCTGGTGGAGTCGCTGCGGTCCTGGCTGGGCAGCTCTGCTCCAATGACCTGCTGGTTTACCTGGTATGACGATGGATTGGAGAGGGCGCACCTCGACCCCCTGGGTGGGGTACTCCAGGGGGTTGTTTGCTTTGGCAACAAAGAGCAGGTCTGCAGGAGACTGCGTCCTAGCAAACGAAACAAAGAAAGACAACGATCAAACACATGAGCTCATCGCGCATTTGCATCTTCCACATGTCCCCATATAAAGACTAGAAGTTTTTTACCCATGCCCATATGAGGTCGGTCATGCATGAAAGGGTTAAGTAGCTGTTCAATTGATCTACAAGTAACCAGTGCTTTTCTTGCTTATGTGCGGGAGATTTGAAGCAGAAGAGGGATCGAATCAACTGACATCTCTAACTCACTATGGATAATTTGGGGCAATGCATGTGGTGTTAATACTGTAATCAAATCGCACACATCTGTGAACAGAGACAAGCAGAAAATCCTGGGGGAAAAAAATCCCACTGGGGCATCGATTCTATTCCTGACAATACGAGAAGGCTCTGATGTGTTTGTATTGCCTAAAAACAACAGAAGCTAACTTTTGGTTATTCAAGATAAGTAAAACAAACAAAAAAAAAAAGGCGTTGCTGCTTGTTCTACCTTTCTATGAATCTCTGATATTCCTGTGATCGTCTCCTCTTCACCCCCTCCAGCTCAGACACGTTATAGACATTTTCAAAGCTCTGTGCCCACACATGCGGGAGGTATTTCTGAATGAAAGGCAGGTTGACCGGACTGTCTACATTGTGACACTGGCACGCATTGTTTGCAAGCAGCCTGAAAGAAAAGATGATTAAATTCAATGCTGTGTTTTTACGACAGGTGAATGCCAGAGATCTGTCTACTACCCGCAATCCACAGCAAGTTCCACCAAATTTAAACGGGCTGATTAATAGCAGGACTAGAAAGGAAACAACCTTTTTTCAAACTTGGAGCCTTTGCACCAGTACTGTAAATGAAGACATATCTTGATTGAGATGGACTGGGGAATGCAAGTTTAAATTCTGTATTATCAAGGCAGGGTTGGGATGGTGGATTAGGGTAGTTTAACAAGCAATAACAAAGTGAAATGCTGATGCTTGCTCTACTTAGATCACTGTAATTGGTTTGGTATTTTTACATCACCACCCAAACAGTGTACAGTACATGCAACCACATGAAACTCAGGGCAGATATGAGCAAAGATTCCTGATTTCATTTAAACCTATAATTTAAAAAGGTATATTTATCCATGACTGCAAAAACACTCCTAGATGCTAAAACGTTGTCCCCCAAGTCAAGTTTAGAAACGTTTTGGTAGGAAGTCTTACTCATATTAAATTGATGTTAAGTAATCTGTAACTAATACTTATCTGAGGGGATTGAGCTACAGAGCTAGGAGGTACACAGGGTTGTTGCCAAGTGTGCTAACAGTACAATCTAAGACTTTGAACCAGACGATGCATTACAATCACAGTGCTTGCTTCCCTTAGCCACAGCTTTACTTCATTGATACTCAGAGTCATTCCATTCTAGGTAAAAAAGAAAACCCTCTTTCACCATTTAAGCAGAGGTTGGTCAATCATACCACGTTTCCAGTGTCACAGCCTACCCATGCGTAGGCTGTATTTGGGCACCCTTACATTAGTGTTTTGCATGCCCACCCTTTAAAGCTTGAGGTGTTTATTGTGTATTTTGAAACGAGTTCCTGGCATCTTTCCAGATATATCTTTGCCCATTCTTCAACACATTACAGCTTTGAGTTGTGATACTTCCTTTTTGCAACTGCTGCCTACAAGTCAATCCACAACATGCAAATGGGATTCAAGTCTTGGGAATTGATGGTCAACCCATAACTGTAATCTTCCTCTATAGACTTTGCAGACTGTTTAGGATCATTATATTATCCTGCAGGAATACAAACTTCCATACAATAAGCTGGGTAACAAATGAGTGCAAAACATTTTGCAGCATTCATTGATCCTTCTACAATGCAAAGGTCTCCAGTGCCTGAGGAAGAAAAACAAGCCCATACCATCACACCACCTCCACCATGTTTAACACTGGGCATGACGAATTTCTTTAAATTCTTCTCCCCTCTTCCTCCAAACACGTTGTTGCTTGCTTTGGATTCGTCTTACCATAAAATTTGGATGAAGAAATCATCAGGCTTCTTCAAGTATTCAATGGCAAACTTCAATCGCTTTCTTTTGTGTGTTGTTTAACAAAAGTTTGCATCTTGGTTTTCGCCCATGGACATTCATCTTAAGGTATCGTTGAATTGTTCGCTCGTGAATAGCTTGACCATCTTCTCTCAATTCTTGTGTCAAATCTTTTGCAGTAATCCGTGGATTTTGTCAGGCTGCTTGAATGATTCTTCTTCCAGGTTCTGTAGAAATCGTTCTTGGTCTTCCACAGCTGGAGATAGTTGCAGTAGTTCCAGTTCTCCTGGGTTTGTCACCAACAGCCCGCACAGTAAACCGGTAAACTAAGTCTTTCTGCTATTTTCCTGGTAGTTTCTCCTTTGTGTAACTGAATCGCTGCCAGTTTGAGATCGTTGCTGTACTCTTTATTACGAACCATTTTTCTTGCTTTTTTGAAATCGCAAATTTCCAATGTATTTTTCAACGCTGTGTATTTATTCTGTAATTATCATCAGGTGTTGGTTTTTAATCATGAGAATTGTCAATAATTAGCAACAAATGAGCTTCATACGAAATGTTGTCAAAATATGAAATTAGTTTTTACGTGTTACCTTTCATTTTACGCATGTTATGTAATACCATTTGTTGTTTTATTATAAAGCTGAATCTCTAATTTATACCTTTCAATAGAACAATTACAAATGTATATTATAAATACTGTGTATTTATTGAAATTAATTAAAGCACCTGATGCTCCTGGGAGAGAGGTGTTCCAGCAGGGTGTCAGGTATAAACAGGTTCTATTTATTCACCTCAGGGCTGCTGCAAACCCAACTGGGCTAAGAAGCTGTAATTCACCAACGTGTGTGTGCATGCATGTGTGTGTGTGAGAGAGAGACAGAACCAGGGCTGGATACCAAAGAGTGGGTAAGCAAGTTGAAACCAGTGACAGCCGGGCAAGTTGCTTATTTTGTTAAGTTTGTTTATTATTGAACAGAGAAGACTAGTTCAGAGATTGGAAATCCCACTCAAGTTTTCATGCACTGCGCTGTATGTGCTCCATGCGCTAGCATTGCCGGTAGTGTCACGTGAGCTGTTCAGTGCGTTGCTATGTAAAGAAATGTTTATTCAGTTTAAAATCTAATGTTATTACCTAATGAAAAAGTGCCTATGGCCACTTCGTTTATTGCCAAGACATAACAATGGCAGGGATTATTAAACAAAATGCGTGGACTGCTTTGTTTTTACCTGAAATATAGACAAGATTTTTTATTTATTTTTTTATTTTTTTTAACTAACTGCTGTATTGCATCCTTTGTTTTGTAGCTAGTTCAAGAGGGCAAAGTCAGGCCTTTCTTCTGGGATATTTTTCAACTTACAGGGTTACACATAATGGCTTTGAAAATGAATGAACATCCGAACATGAAAATCCACAGCACTGTAGTTAATCAAATTCAGGTGGGGCAGCAGCGAATGTACAATAGGAGACAATGAGAAGGAAGAAGCGATTACAACGAGGTTTAAAGTTAAAAAGGTCAGCAATTGTTCAGAAGCGCATAGTGTTTACAAAGCCGCATCTCGTTTACATTTGCACACCTTTTAAAACGCTGTGGATTCCAGGTTATTATATAAATAATTTACTTTAATGTGGGGAGGGGCATTGCTTTGTAAGGCGAGTTGTTAGGGTAAAAGTTGCATCAATTATTTACGGGCTAGTTACTTACACTAAGAGTACAGGAACAGAGAGGTCCTGTCTGTGTCAGAAATGGAAAGAGGTGTAAATGGAGTTTGCAGAGTATTGAATTTGAATTTCAAATGAGGATGTGTTTACATATAAAACTTATGTAAATAGGTGGAGTGTATGGAACACTGATGTATGGAATACAGCGTTGCGGTAATCGTAAATATTTACTTCACTCTCCATTGACTCCTTACCTTTTTTTATTTTATCAGTCCAAAATCACATTTCTCTTGGTTTGATTTGTTGTGCTGTAACATATACCTTTTTTTTTTTTTTTTTTTTTTTTTTTTTTAAATGTATATTTTATCTCCAGCCTTTTGGCTGCATTTCTTACTCTTTAATTAAATATTATTTCTAGCTGTCAATTAAAATTGACCAAAATAATTTAAAAGAAAAAAGCAGGTTGCCGGCAGTTGTCCTACTCACCTCACTACATCTTCTTTGATTGTGTAGGGCACGTGGGTGTATTTCTGTGAAAGCAAGCGCAGTCCGTTATCCACCTGGCTTTCTGACTTTCCCCTGGCTTGGTACCGGATGTCCACTGCATTATAAGGCTTCGGGGTCCAGGCTAGGAGAACCAGAAACACTACAGGGATCGTCACCGCCAGCAGCAGGATACAGAGAGGCTTCCGGCAGAGACGCATCCTAGTGACAAGAGAAGAGCAGCGATGAGGCAATCGCACACAACTTTAAAACACTACGTTACCTTTTATTTTACCAGTGGAAACAAGGCTCCCATCCAATCCTGGTTTTGCTAGGAGTTTAGCAAGACACACCCAAGCTTCTTCCCTATACACTGGGGCTAATCAAGCTTGCACTAATGGAATGGGTAAAACTGTTTCCCTTTTATCTTCAGTAAAACTAAATATGCTCTGGCAGGGTTTTACACAATGGGTCTCCAATCTTACTTGCAGGCATGCATCCAAAACAAACTATACAGCAACCAACTTTTTTTTTTCTCAGTTCCACTTATTTCTAGGATTCTTTCAGTATTGACGAAATTAACAGAAATATTGTACTTTGCCTCCGCTTAAAGGATTAACTGACTAATGGTATGAAGAACTGTCACTACTTGCACTTTGTATTATTGCTGCTCTGGTCACCAGACCTTATTTGGCAGGAGCTGCAGCCTGTTTCAATCTCGCGTTCAAGGGTTTATCTCAAAGTGCAGCTGTAACCATTACCCCTGCACACACCCCAGTGGGTGTATGAAATTCATAGTGACATTTAAACAGACACAGTATTGATCAACATGACTCTAGTCAACATCTCAAGGCACTTCTTTCCTTCTTAATTGCGTGAATACATTAAGATGCTGGGGGCTGCAGTTGGAATTTCCCCAGGCTGAGGATGCTACCACTTTCATGGCAAATCTGAAGGTACCAGAAGACCACTAAAATATTGATTTAGCCTTCTTAAAAAGTAGTTTGTAATAGAAGTTCCTACTGCTTTTTTAATTTGTGAGTTACTTAAAGTGTGAATAACAAGAAAATCAGTCTTTGCGAACACACGCAGTAAAAGAAGTAGGTGCTAAGGCAAACATTGTTTTTAGGAGGGCTGATCATGAAGTGTACCTGTTAGAATTAACAGAGCACAAACATGCTTTTTAGCATGTCATCTCACTGCTTGATTTGGTATAAATACAGCAGGGTAGAGATGCTTATTTGAGACAAGCATTAAGCACAGAGCTTCTCTGCTCCCCTCAGGTCTGAATCACTGAATCTACATGCAAGGAGCTCACCTCCTCCCTCCTACCTCACCCCTGTGATTGTTTACTGACAGGAATGATAAAGTGCAGGAGTCAAAGCAACAGAGCAAGATAGGAGTGTTGTGCAGGAATGAGATAATCGACCAAGCTACAAACAGTGCACGCCGATGTTTGGCAATTATTTTCTACAGTAAGAAGACGAGAAAGTAAAAGTAAAGAAAGTAAATGTTTGGGATACGCCGACAACACAACTAATCTGCGTGACCATTTCACGAGATGACACCCTGTGTACTGAGATCTTTTATATTAGTAACTTTACTGAGGATTACAATTTTGTGTTCCTTCTAAAAAAAACATAATCAAAAATAACAATTTTTTTTTTTTTTTTTTACAAAACACAGGGTAAACTTTTTTTTTCTAGGTACTTTTAGTAATCTTTTAAATATTTAACAAAAGGAAAACCTAATATTACATGCTCAACCCATTTGCATTGGATGAACTATGCAAAGTAAAACTAAAGACTAAATGAAATCAGATGGCTTAACTCCACATTAAAATAACCATGTTTTTCATTGATATACATATGGCTCAAGAACTGTCGGCTGGACAGCCCGGTTTTAAAACTACAGCAATTGGAACCAGTAGAGAATCTACTGGCAGCAGACTTTTTTTAGGGTTCATGACACCAGTACAAACCCTACTGCCAGCAAGAAACCCCACAAAGACTTCTGGCCAGTAGTTTAACATCAAAAATAGCTATTTCTACTTAATTCTAAGTTTAGAAAAAGGAAAGTGAGTAGTTATGTCAAGATTTTGCTTCGTGCCAGTAAAAACCCTACTGGTATAACATCTGTCTTTAAAGAATTACCGTACTGTAGTGCATGCAAGATGGAAACTTGCTAATTCTGATAATATTTTCCAAAAAAAGCACTTCAAACGGGACGGTTCGCCATATGTTTATAGGGTTGTATTGCCCATTTACTTTTAAGATCATTTTCAATAGAATTTTGAAACCGGAGCATTCAATTCTGGCAATTCCAAAATTAGAACTTTATTATAAACACAGTGTTTTAATAAAAACATGTTTTTAATGATAACTACCTTGCAAGCCGGAAATAGCAAGGCTGAAGAAAACTAGGCTCCAGTCAAACCAGCCAAAATGTGTCGAAATCCTTCTCCCAAAGCAAATATGCTTTTATCTTTCAGCCAAATGCACACCGTTACCTGAAGGATTCAGCCTTCTTCGAGGTGATTGCTTTCAAGGTATAAAAGCACGAGAATTATGCATATGAAACCTGTCTAATGCAGCATCGAATGGGACTCAAATTGCTTCTGATTATACAGTGTGCTGGTTTACAGTAGTGCTGCAAAATATAATACTGTGCCTAAAAACCAAAAGGGAAAAACTACGGCAAAACATACAGTTGCAGCACTGTCCAGTTATATGCTGTAATTCAAGCAGTAGACACTTCACTACATTATCTTAATGTGAACCCTTTAAGTCCTTTATTATCCTCTATAAACTGGCTCATACTTTGAGATGTGCAAATGATGGTTTCTTGGTAATTCCAACATGAGTAATAGCCTATGTTGCAAGAGCTTTCAGTTCTCCAGTTCCCTCGCATAGGAACCCTCTCCCAAATGTTATCAGGAATGCAGAGCCTGTCAGCAGTTCTAAATCTAAAACAGGCCTTTCGCTAGGGAGCAGTTTGGAGCTCTTTAAGTCTGTTTTGTTTATTTTTGTAAAGTGCCCTGGGATGCACAGGAAGGACGCTGTAGAAATGAAAAGTGGTAAGGCATACTCGCCAACCGGTCCCTATATGGTGAGGACATTGCCGATTTCCTCACAAATGCCCCACATCCCAATGCATAGGAAGAAAATCCTGCTACTTATCCTTGGAAATTCTTCACAGCTAGTCCAGGGCGCTCGCTCTCGCATCATACTCTGTTTTCTCGCTCCCTGACCTGCTGACCCTCGTGCATTGCCTGGCAGGGATTGTGTTCACATGACCAGATCTCAGGTTATTGACTGAGGTCACAGCCAGTCATATTGCAGGATCGTGCTGGTTCCTCCCTGCTGCTGCACTGTGATTTGATGTGGATGACCGAGTTAAACATGGGAGCCAACAGAACATGGACTGGACTTAGCTACACTCTTCATTATCGTACTGCATTACTTGATGACAGGAAGCTTAGTACTGAAGGGTCTAAAACAGGGCTTCTCAAACTCGGTCCTGGGGACCCCCTGTGGCTGCTGGTTTTCATTCCAACTGAGCTCTGAATTACTTAACTAGACCCTTAATTAACTAATAATTTGCTTAGACATGTTTACTTGTTTTCAGCTCTTGGACAGTTGTATAGTTCAAGTTAGCTGTAACATTTTATAATTAACTTAAACTGCAACTGTTTAAGAGCTGAAAACAAGTAAAAAGGTCTAATTAAGCACATTATCAGTTCAATTAGGGGTCTAGTGTGATGGAAGTTTTTCACTCAACTTCTGAAAGAGACTCAGTGAGACAGTCAAGGCAGAGTCAAACAAGTTTATAGCTCAAGGATTGCAAACCTGAGAACACACTCAACACACGCAGGTGCTAAGAAAACCGAGCAATGTTCTGAGCTACGCAGAGCCAGTAAGCATAATATATACCTTGTAACCTACAGTTATTGCGAGCCAATCACAGAAGCTTAACTCAATATTCGCGGATAGCAACAACTTGGAAGATTACGATGAGACCAATCATATGCAACAATAACAACTTATTTAAATTGCAAACACCCTAAAATCATACTTTATTCTAAGTAAGTCGGTGACGTTTCTGTGAACTGTCACGGATGCAGCTTGTGGTTGCTAAATAAAGAGAACTTCCTCTCTCTAGCTAGTAGTCAGCGTCTTTCCATCTCTTATATAGGCCACCTGCCCTGCAGCAAGAAAGAGGGAGCATGTTCACAAACAACTACTGATAATAACACATTATTATTATATTATACCTAAATTGTACAACCGGTAATAGCATTTAAACCTGAGCATGGAAATTCTAAACAATCATAGCCATAGCAACATTGTAATTTTCCCACCACACTAGTTAAGTAATTGAGAGCTGGGTTGGAATGAAAACCAGTAGACACAGGGGGGTCCCCAGGACCGAGTTTGAGAAGCCCTGTTCTAAAATATAGATAAAGTCGGATCCAGCAAAAGAGTGATTTGTGTGCGTGTTTTTATATCTAGGGCATCCCCTGTGGGTGTCCTGCTGAACGGTTTCCAAATGTTGGCAAGTATAGTATGATATGAGATTTTGTACTGTGAACAAGCATTGCACTGCCCCATCCCCGCGGGACATGTGCATATTTACACAACATATGTAGTTTACTGTAAAACATAAAAATATGACTTGGTGCCGGATTGCAGAGTCCGATTTACACTGATTTTTGGCTGACAAGACAACGCGTGCGACCGTGCACCCCTTCAGCGCCGTGGGCTTAACACGAATGCCCACGTCATGCAATGTAAAGCGAACCGTCCTCTTCGATCTTCTCAGAACATGGCCGTTAGGTTTTTAATATTTAAATACAGGATTACTGCATGCAAGGACACAATGTTACCAAGGTACGTTGTGAGGATTTTAAAAAAAGAAGTAATGTGATAGACTAAAAAAAAAAAAAAAAAAAAGACAGTTTTGTAGCACCTTCAGGTATGTTAAATATTTTGTCGAAGTAGGATTTATATTTTATTGTATCAATGCGCAAGACACAGATAAGCCTGGCTCCACCAACTAACTGCTGGCATTTGATGATGTGACTGGCAGGGAATGCACTCTCTCAAACTACACCAGATTCCAGAATAGACACGTTCTGGATTTGTATTTTTAAAGCAGTTTTTTTAAATCCTCCTTTTATGGCAACAAAAAGAAATGTGTTAAAATTCAAAGCCCACATAACTCTAGAACTGGTACCAGAATATCAAAATATATCTAGTTCATAAAGCAGTCCACGTGGATCAGAAATGTTTTTATACATATTTAAAAAAATAGACGATCACTTTGGGTGTGTCAATTTCTGCTAAATCAACAACAACAACAAAAAAGTACCATAATTAAAAATCAACAAACCAAACCCCATCATGGACACTGTTTATGTCTTTTCAATGATCTCATTACTATGCAACACATACTTCAAATGTATTTTCCCAGCATATTAAACACTAGTATGGCTTTTGTCTAACAAAATAAATAAAAATAGCTCAAGAGGGTTTAAAACAAAAGGTTACTGTTAGAAATGTTTGCGTACTTGAAAAATAATAAAAATAAGAAATACATTGTCTCGCTTCACATGTGTTGACATCGTAATTCTCTTTCACGATTCGCATGTCGATGGTTTTAAACAAACAGTGATCTTTCTTCACTTCTAAAGCAGCGGTTCACAGCCCTGGTCACGGAGGAACCCTTGTGCCTGCTGGGTTTTGGTCCAACTGAGCTCTCGGTAAAATGAACAGTCAATTGAAGTAACAATTTGGTTAATCGCGTTTTTAAACTATTCTTCAATTTACAAGAAGTTGGAGATTTCAACATCTATTCAATTTCATACATAACGTGAAATCTCCGTCTTTTTCAAATCGTTCAACAGCTTTCATTAGGCCAATTGTTAGTTTAATTGAGTGTTCAATAAAGAAACTGAGTTGGGAGTGGAAAAAAAAAGTAACAGCAGACACAGGGCGTCCCCAGGACCAGGATTGAGTACCACTGAAAGCATATTAGGCTGTTTCAGACAGCTTTTAAATCCTCAGCAAGCCACTGACCTGCCCAGCGGTGTGGACTCTCTATACTGTCTGAAGTGAACCCACTTACTGTATTTAAGCCTTGCCAGAACATAAACGAAGTAAGAGCGCAGTAGCCTGCCAATTCCCGTCTTTTTCGGCTTTGTCAGCACTTGGTGTCACTTAAAACGTTTTTTTTTTTGTTGTTGTTGTTGTTTTTTGTTATTTATACTAGGTTAAACAAGCCGCAGAGCTTAACAGAAGCGGAGAGAGAAAAACACAGTGAAAAATTAAGTACGAAATCAGTTAATTTTACGTCTTACATTTAAGACTGTCGTCACTCAATTCTGAAACACGGTATAACTGAACGGAAAGAGACCACTGTTCCTATATGGCTTGCCTCACAATAACACACAGTAACAACGAACAAATTACCATTAACGAAATAAAAGCGAAAACATTTTCAATAGATTTCTTCATTATTTACCTCATGAGACGCCCGGTTTTCCACAGACAGGAAGAATGGAGTTCTGCAGCACTAGGCGGCTCGCCCACTCCTTACACAGATGAAATGCGCTGCGCTGCTGTTAGTGACCGCGTCTCATCCTCTCAAAACGCCCAGCTGAAGTAGTGTTGTGTTTTTTTTTTTCCTCAAACAAATGATACAAATTCACGTCCCCATCGCGTCTTTTTTTTTTTTTTTTTTTTGTCTAGCTCTGTATCCAATAATATAACGAATCACACAAACGTGAAGTTTTTTTTTTTTTATTTATGAATTGCATCAGTACAATTGCAATTGTTTGGGGGTTTTGTTTACATTTATTTTGAAAGACTATCTGCCCACAGTACACTAGAGTAGCCTACCTACCGCATTTGATCTCAAGCAATTTAAAAACAAACGAAGCAGACAAATAAATTAAAAATAAAGCTTATAACATTATTTTTTTTTTAAATAAAATATGTAGTACTTTATATTTATGCGCAAGTGCGGTTTTGGGCTAGTTTAAATACACAATGCGCGTACAAAGGAGGACACACATTCCAGCCCATCGGCAGCTCATTCCTCCTCCAGCAAATCATAGCCTAAAACCCCCACGCCAATTTACAATGTTACCAAGTTCAAACCAGTTGCAAGGGCAGCCGTTCATTCCAACCTCTGCATGACAATATACAAATCATCTTTAAACCCGTGTTAACAGCCACAGTCGCAGGGTGCACTTTTGCTGTCTTCGTTATCAGCACCCCCCCACCCCAATATGTATATATATCCGTGTGTGTGAGACTTATTTTTAAGGGTGGAGGTGATGAGCGCCCTCTACCTTTCTATATGTACATGTATTTCTTTCCTTACATTTTCTCCCATTTCCCTATACTTAAAAAAAAAAAAAATGTCTATGCATTTATATTTCTCTATTTGTTTTTTCATCTGACACCAAAGCAGGATGTGTTCACAGAACGCAAAGATCTGTTGGGCGAAATCACAACATATAGAGTGATGGAGAAGCCAGTGGCGAGATGGACGGGAAATGTAACGATATGAGACGTTACCAGACGGAAATCACGTAGTTAAGATGATTGATTAGTAAGTTATGTACTGTTAAACGTACACTTGAAGGGTTACCTAGTGATATATTAAAGCAGGAAAAAGAACCAGCAGTTTGTGGCATGTGAAACCATGTGCCCTTATTGCTACATTCAAACGTATGCACAGTAAAAACGAATCCGCAGCTGTGTTACAAGGACATGCTATTGTGTAATACAATGTTAAAACTACACGTTGTGATAATTGTTTTGTAGAAGGCCTGTATGCAAATCCATTTTTTTTCTCATTTGCATTAAATATGAAAACGTTTTGCTGAAAGAAGTGGTAGCTGCTATCATACTGCTTACTTAGGAATCAATTTCCTGTTGGCCGGCTTTTGTATTTTGTATAAAATCGTTTATTAGGAAGGAAGGATCTGGTGCTTTAGTTTGAGGAGAAGGAAATTAAGGCAAGTGTAAAATTTAGAAATGGAATGTAGTATTATACATCTTTTTTTTTTTTTTTTATTAGGCACGATTCGAGTAATGATCACAATAGTTTTACCTCATAAAAATGAAACATATATTATTGAGTATAAAAATGTTAATACATGCATACTTTTTTTTTAAAGTACAATATTACATAACGTAAACTTAATTTAACTTTATTTATTGCAGATATGCACTGCTAAAAAAAAAAAAAAAAAAAAAAAAAAAACGTTTTTTTTGATCTCCTTTTGACCAAGCAGGAGTTGGTTGAAAAGTAAATTCAAACAGGATGTAACTGTTTTGAAATCCTGGCTATATGCCAACACTGAAACAGCACTGAAACTCAAAATGTCAGTATCTGATTAAAAAGAGGCAAGTATATTGTATCATTGTTCTTCGTGTTGATAGTAGATAATGTTGGAGGTGCTAACATTAAATGTTTTTTTTTTTGTTGTTTTGTTTGCTACAGACATTGTAAATTAATAAATTGTGTTGAGCTGTGTTGTCTTTATAGGGAGTGGATCTCACAGTACATTATAAGTGACATGCTAGAATTAACATACACTGTCACCTAACTGAACAATGCATAAGAGAGTTATACAAGACAGCATAGTAAACATTAAAGGAAATGAAATAGACTGCAGCCACAGTAATGACCATTCATTTTACACTTTCCCGTCATTCTTAACATGCTTGTGTTTTGTGATTTTTTTTTTTTTAAATCGCATATTTTATGTAAATAAATGTTGGACAAATATTCATACGTGTGAGCGTTTTGTATATTGATTTAAAAAAAAGTTATATAGATTTTTTGTTTCATTTATCTACACATCCTACCCCACAACTTCCAAGTGAAAAAAAATCTTCTAGAAATTTGTAGAAAATTAATTAAAAGTAAAAACTGAAATAGCTTGGTTGGATAAGTGTCCACCCCCCTTGTAATAGCAATCCTAAATTAGCTCAGGTGTAACCAATCACCTTCAAAGTCACACATCAAGTTAAGTGGTCTCCACCTGTGTTAAACTGTAGCACCAAGGCACTTTCAAAAGAACTCTGTGACAAAGTTGTTGAAACGCACAGATCAGGGGATGGGTATAAAAAATATCAAAGGCCTTGAATATCCCTTGGAGCACGGTCAAGACGATTATTAAGAAGTGGAAGGTGTATGGCACCACCAAGACCCTGCCTAGATCAGACTGTCCCTCCAAAATGGATGACCGAGCAAGGAGACTGATCAGAGAGGCTACCAAGAGGCCAATGGCAACTTTGCAAGAGCTACAGGCTTTTATGGCCAAGACTGGTCAAAGTGTGCTTGTGACAACAATATCCCAAGCACTCCACAAATCTGGCCTGTATGGTAGGGTGGCAAGAAGGAAGCTATTACTTAAGAAAGCCGACCTTGAATCCCATTTGAAGTATGCAAAAAACACTCAGGAGACACTATAAACAGTTTTGTGGTCTGACGAAACTAAAATGGAACTTTTCGGCCTAAATGCAAAGCGTTATATTTGGCGCAAACCCAACACAGCGCATCACCCAAAGAACACCATCCCTACTGTGAAGCATGGTGGCGGCAGCATCATGTTATGGGGATGTTTCTCATCGGCTGGGACTGGGGCACTTGTCAAGATAGAAGGGAAAATGAATGGAGCAAAGTACAGAGAAGTTCTTTGAGGAAAACCTGCTGCCCTCTTCAAGAAAGTTGAAACTGGGACAGAAGTTCACCTTTCAGCATGACAATGACCCAAAGCACACAGCCAAAGCTACACTGGAGTGGCTAAGGAACAAAAAGGTAAATGTCCTTGAGTGGCCCAGTCAGAGCCCCGACCTAAATCCAATCAAAAATTTGTGGCATGACTTGAAGATTGCCCTCCATCACCTCTCCTCAAGGCACTTGGTTGTTTTTATTCTTTTGCCTTGACCTAATCTAAAACAAAAGGTCATTCAGATCAATACAATACAACTACTGTACTTTTCTTCAGCCTTGATCTTAATTCAAAACACGGGCAGCACAGCGAGGGAACCCCCTCTTCATTCTGCAATGCAATGTTTGGCTCCTACCTCTGCGGTTTGTGTAGATCGCCGGTCTTCATTGTCTGCTCCTGACGAGTACTCTATTGTTTCGTGGATCTACAGTGACGATATCCACATGATTTGTATATAGGCGAGTGCATGGGAGATGACGTATCCTCCGATATCACTGGAGAACCTAAATAAATAACTACAATATGAGCACATTTTTGAAAACGTCTTCACTTTACTGTTGCCAAAACAATAAAATAAACAAATGATACGTTGTGTCCTTTTATGGTAATGCGAATAATTCGTTTTACTACAATAGTGTGTTACCAAATTGAAATAGGAATTGAATTGAGAACCCATACAGTTTTAGATAACTAAAAGGATTAGCCTGTGTGTTTTGCTATTTATAGAATCTAAATAGTGTCACATCTCAAGCGCTAAATGCGATCCCTCTAAACAGCTTAAACATTCGCCTGTTATATCCCAGAGCCGCGCAGTGCAGTACTACAGCGGGGCTGTAAGCAATATTATTAATAGACAGGCAACGAGAGCAATGCATGTATTTACAAAAGAAGCGACTCTAGCCTGCCATGTTGACATTGCGCTTTTCAACAGCAAAAGACCGCGACGACAGAATACAACAGGACTATGCCGTATGCAGAATTCGCCTATGTCATTATATATTCTAAATCATTGAAGACAATGCCAATAATAAATCGACAGCTTTTTTTTAACCTTGCTGCGACCGGCCTTGTTCCGTCCCAGTCTGGTGAAATTGGCTGTCGACCGCATTTACAAAAGCGCAGTTTGCATTCGAATGGACCGCTATGCGTTTTATAAATCCTGCCACATGCTTACCTTTTTCTGTCATCAGATACACTGGCTTTGTTTGCCCCACTTTAAATCAGATGTCGCGTTTTTTTTAACCAGACAGCCTGCCTGCGCCACACGCTCTGCATTCCGGGCACCGATTCTTTGGGGGTGTTCCTTGCTGGTCCAGACGAAGGGGAGTGATGCAGCGCTGGCCACGCTCAGCGCACACTGCAGCTTGGAGCAATGCTCCCGTGTATGGACACTACAGAAAGAGAAGCTTCTCTCCCTTATTGCCTGAGCCTTCGCATGAACAAGCAGGCCGAAAGGATCCGAGCAAATCAAGATGCAGGATCTGGTGGGATTTAACGTTTAGTATGCACCGTTCACACACCCTGGTTGTGTTTTTCTAGAGAGGCACCGGGTTTCTGCTTTCAGTGGATGTATCGGGTCCAGTCGCAAACAAATTCCCACTTCCACCACCACACAGTTTGAGCAAGAGACAAAGGATCTCATTTTGCAAAGCGATACATTATGATCGAAACCATTTGGAGGTTTTGATAAAAATCTTGCCTTATTTTTTTTTTAAATCCTCATCTATTAAACAACAGAATGGCTCTATAGGGTAGGTTCAATCAAGTGAAAGATTCCAGAACGAGCCCGCACTGGTTTTGTAATTCGAGGCTTGGAATCCCGCCTCATGATTCACCAGAACGCTATGCTGTTCTCTATAGAGGAGTGATGCAATCTGAAAGGCCCTTTAAAACAAAAGGCTTAAATACCCCTGCCTTGTTAGCACCAACCACAACATGATTTTCGAGCATTATGACATCGCAGAACGCAGCCAAAGTGTTTAATACAGCCTGGCTTTGCATGGGTTCCATCATATACAAGGTTTACAGTTTTGTTCAATGGCTTTCAGCAACCCCACTTTAAAACTCGTTCCAGTGTCATTGTTCTGCAGGGCCCCTTCTTGATTCTAAATCCCGCTATTACAGACGGGAATTGCGGTAACCACACACCGGCTTTTGCTGACATAAGAGGGTTTAATTTCACAGTTTTAAGCAAAATACGGGAGATAATTATCTTTCCTGGGAGATGTCCGGGAGAACGTTCCAAAATACGGGAGAGTTGACAGTTCTGATACCATAATTATATTTTCTTTCTTTAAAAAAAAGCCATCAAATAAAGCTATATAAACTGAGAATGCGCGTCTATATTTTTGGTAACTACCACGGAAGCCGGCTTGTAAAATGTAAAACCCATTTAAATTGTACACAGCCACTATTTTAACATACGAGAACCTTCAGCCTAATAAACCAGTTTCCAAATGGTTCTGCTATGGGGAACAGTGATCCGCTCCTACCTGCGCCACTGTACTCTAAACACGAGTGGCAACAGAGAAAGCGGCGCACAATCACAAGAGCAGAAGGATAGGTTCATTGGAAGGTATCCGCCAAAAACGGTTACGTTTAAATATCGTATTATACCCTAATACGTTTATTGTATTTTGAATTATGAATTATTATTAAGCATCAAGGTTAATATTGGTTTCTTGCAGGTGTGAAATGTCTTGAAGCAACAGCAGGGAATTCAGATCATTCTGTGTGCTGCGATGGGGCCGCCAGTTCAACACAGAAGACATTATAATTGACTATGACTTAAAACCAAACAGCTAAACGATGCGCTTCAAGATGTCTTCAGTGCGTTTATTTTGTTTGTTTGCTTGTTTCTCCTTGCTAACGCTATGGAAACCTATACCAGAGAAGCCATGGCTGGTAATAACTGATTGAAAACGAGTCGTGCTATCTTTATGGCTGTGAACTCATAATTCACACACATCTGCTTCTCTGGTTTTTTTTTTTGGCACTGATCCCCTGTCGCCTGATAACCGCTTTGTAATAAAACGATTGGCTTTCGCCGTGCTGACCCGGGCCAATCAAAACCCAGCAAGAGGCCCTCGAAAAAAAGAAAACACTATAACATTATTATGAGGGTGAGCCAATCAAAACGCAGTACGCGCTGACGAGCTCGTCACTCTACCAATCGCAGACGAAGAGGGTGTCTTTTTAAACCAATCCGCTCAGCCGCTGTCATCCCGAGTCCGACGGGAAGGTTGAAAACAGGAACTGGGGAGAAGGTGCGAGAGGTCTGCGATGGCGGCTTGCACAGGGAGGAGGGCGAGGGTGGCGTGTGCGGTGCTGGGGTTCAGTTTTCTCTCGGTGACCGCGTTTCTGAATTTGGAGGAGCTCAACGAGATGAAATACGGCATCGAGATTCTGTCCGACCCGGTGATTAAAGGACAGGTGCGCCTTTGTTCTTTGTTGTGTTTGAGGTGCTGTGGACGCATCGCTGCCCAAGAAAACTTGCTTTATGTTGTCAGTCTGTCATGACGCACATTCATTTTTTAATAAGGGGACTCGTGTGTATTCCAAGATGAAGTGATATTGTGTTTAAGTGAAGTGCCACCTGTCTCGCATCGTTGTGTACTCACGCACATTATTGTTCTGATCTGGGTCGAAGTGTTTCTTAAGATACAAACCGTACTAGTTTTTATATCCTGTGTGCCACGAAAATACATTAATTGTACCTTTAAAAAAAAAAAAAAAGTACTAGTATTCTACCCTTTCTGATGTATTGTGCCATATTGTCAGTCGCTGAGCCTCTACCCAGCCCAGACCGTGTTATTGTTAACGGAGCTACTGTTGATGGCTTATCAACTTGGGTTTTTACAGAGCATTGCATTTAGCAATTGTATTTCTTTGAAAATCGGTTTAGGTTTTAGTAATTCTTTTAAATAAGCTGTCATAAATAAGAAATCGTACGTAATTCCGAGGTTCCTATTGCACAGCAGTTTCACCCCTCCCAGGTTTTTCTACGAGCTGAATTACCCACAGTGCATAAGCAGCAAACTCAGGTTTGTCTTATTAAGCTCCTAGTAAAACCAGAAGTGGCTGAAACTGCTATGCTATGCAAGTTTGATTTCCACCCCTGCCAACTATTGGCGCATTAAAATTATGTAAGTATTCTACTTTTAAAATATATTACAGCTGGCTTTTTTAATATACTGAAATGTTCCTTCATTTAAAAATCATATTTGGGCATCCAGTATACAAATAGTTATAATTCATAGTTAACTTTTTGAAAAATGTGGATGTGCAGTATGACGATTACATTTTTATTTGTAAATTTGAACATCCAAGTGTTTCTTTGTTCTGTTTTTTTTTTTTTACTCTGCCCCAGGCAGCAGATGGAAAGAAGAAATGTCTGTAATTTGCATGCCATTGTGGATCAGGTATAGGTTATGCAAATAACAATGTTTCAAATGCAAACAAAACAAAAAACCATGCAGTGGATACAGTTCTGGCTGAAACATCGTG
Organism: Polyodon spathula; assembly: GCF_017654505.1. Lineage (NCBI taxonomy): Eukaryota > Metazoa > Chordata > Actinopteri > Acipenseriformes > Polyodontidae > Polyodon > Polyodon spathula. The sequence continues at coordinate 444,807 of NW_024472312.1, read as the reverse complement.
TGGCATTGTACAATTGACATTTATAAAACTGCACAAAATGTCTGCACGTTCCCCTTTTAAAAAATTAATTTCAGGCTTTAACTAATCGGGATCTAGTAGACTTGATTTAGACATGCCCATATTTATACAGTATATAGCAGGTTCTGGTAGAACCATTCTTTGTCAAATGACTAGATTCCCATCGATTTTGTTTGACCATCTCCTATATCTGGGAGAAAAAAAAACTAAACATTAAAGCTTTCTGTCACTGTTGACCTTGCATGAACTGTACTTTGCCCTTTTTGGCGGTCATCCTGCCCTCAGTAAAGGACACGATGATCTTTGTTTTGTTTACTTGCTGTGGATAGTTCATGTGCTGTTAAAATTAGTTTTGTTTCACACCTGCTTCCTCTCTTGGGAACAACGAGGTTTAGGTCTAGGTGTTCTTGATCACTTCAAACAGCAGACGTCCCAAAATCAAATTCAAAACTACACTGACATTGAACCCCTTAAGGCCTGTATTGCATTCCATTTCAACTTAATAAACTATAGAACTCTTCTAGTCAAAGTTTGTCATTTTTAATGTGTTTCAGTATTTCTTCAGCCATCTGTACTCTGCATGCTGTGTTGACCGACCAGTTTGTTTACATCCTCCAAAAGTATTTTTAGTTGTAGCAGTGTTGAAACTCCTCTTTGATGGACTTTGCTCCCGAGTAGTAGTGTGTTATACTATGTAATCAACCCTGATATTGGGATACAGCTGCCTGAAATGTATTTGCAAAAAGTTACATAGTAATTAGGAGTGGAGCTCTACACACGGGTTGACATCAGTACACCAGGTAAGGTGTTCTGGAATTCTGGCAAATACTTCACTGTGATTGGTTGATTTCTGATTATGTGATGTGTTGTATACCTATGCTGTAAGATGACAGGTGATTTATTGTACAGCACTCTACCATATTGTATAAATATAGTACATGCAAGGTCTTATTACAGAAATGATAAAGGATCACTTTTTTTTTCTCTCCCCTGTATAGGATTTTACCGGACATGCTTAGGAATGCCTCAGCAACGACCCCCAATGCTGACTTGTATAGCTATGATAATGGCCTGCTCTGTCCTTTCTATTGCAGACGCTATCTGAAGATGTGATGGTAGTTTCCTCAAAGTACAAGCAAGTGTACGAGTGCAGGCTGCCAGCCCAGGCGATGAGGTTTCACCACCCGGACTCTGCTGAAGACTCGCAGGGCTACACGGGACTCGGGATCCCACAACTGTTAAAGCCCATGGACGGCGCACCTTGTCTCATAAAGGTAATGCAAAGCCTTTTCCTTTGTGCTGCCTGACTCGATTATTCCATTATCTGCATTGAGCTGCCAACAGGAATCCGGCGCTGACGATGTGGGTCAGTGGTGTTGATCGGTTGGTTTTACCATTCAAAGTGATTGCTGCTTTTCTAAAGCTGGAGATACACAAGCAGATTTCAGTTGACACAAAACTGACAGTTGCTGGATCAATATGTAATCTTTATTTTTATATAGTGCCTTTCATAGTGGACCTCCATCACAAAGCTCTTTACAAGATACGAGACTAGGGTGTGTGAACTGTGCATCAGCTGCAGAGTCACTTACAACAACGTCCCAAAGACGCAGCACAAGGAGGTTAAGGGACTTGCTCAGGGTCACACTGTGAGTCGCTGGCTGAGCTGGGATTTGAACCGGAGACCTCCTGGTCACAAGCCTGTTTCTTTAACCACTGAACCGCCTAGATGTGCCAGATGCAATTGATGTAGTAGCAGGAACGTGTGTGGACAGAGTCACTATACTGATTTCTCTTCAAATGATCTTCAGTTTGCCTTTTACCTCTGCTGGTGATTTTTCCAATAATGTCTACTAGTTCCTTTTTATGTATTCCTTTTTTTTTTTTTTTTTTTTTTTTTTTATTGCAGGCTTTATATTCCACACATGAAACATCCCATAAACGTTTTCTATCATGAGAGAAATCAGTTGGTTACGTCCCACTTGTCTGTAGCCATGCTTCCTATTTAGCAAAATTTGAAAGTGAAATCGGCTGATTAGAAAACGCTGTCATAGGCTGAACACGCACGGCACGTAGACTCTGTGGAGAACGGCAATCCACACGCAGTTTCAGTAAAAAAAAAATGTAAAAAAATCTTTAATTTTGCCACCTGATTTCTATTTGTTCCAGTTTATTTTTGTTACCTCATTTACCGTAGATTATTTGTTTTCAGACGAAAGATTGGTGGACGTACGAGTTCTGCTACGGACAGCACATCAGACAGTACCACATGGAAGGTAACAACTTGAAGTGGACTGTAACTGCGACATAAACTTTAATTTGTCTTCCCCAATATTCTTGAGCCCTCATTATCTTCTTCTTTTGACAGATTCTGAAATTAAGGGAGAAGTTTTGTTTCTTGGTTTTTACAGTTCAGAATTTGACTGGAACAATGAAACTGCAAAGGTAACAGATTAACATCTGATTTCTCACCACAGGAAAACAGTCTGTCATAATGTAAACATGAAAGCTGCAATACTAGTTTAGATCACTAGGTGGCAGCGCCTAAAGCAGTAGTCTTAAGAGCACGAGTTTATCTACACCTAATTTTATGAAAAGTAATCACACCCAGCAATGGAAATAAGACTCCCATTGCATAGCAGTTTGAGCCATTCCTGGTTTAACTGAGTTTAGTAAGACACACCTGTGCTTGTTACCTATACACTAATGAGGCTTGTAGTAAAATCTGGAATGGCTGAAACTGCTATGCAACAGGAGACTTATTCCCGTCCCTGGAATCCAGGTGTTTTTTTCTCATACTTCTATTTTATTGTGCCGGGTGTCTCCAATAAATGCATACTGTAATATGTTGAAAAGTTATATCCTGGTATTGGCTGCTACAATATGAATCATGTGCTCAAATTACCTTATTGCATTAATGGGTTGTCCACTGCCTTAAGCATTCTCCCTTAAACAGGAATCCTGTATAAGCCTTTTAAATGGCAGAATTGTTTCACAGACATTTTAATTCTTTGCCCCAGGCCTCCAAACAACACAGGCTAAAAAGATACCACAGTCAGACCTACGTCAATGGCTCCACGTGTGATCTCAACAGCGCCCCGCGAGAGACGGAAGTGAGGGTAAGACAGCTGCTCTGATACCCACCGGTGCCCGTCTGAGCGAGGACGTTTTTACTAAGAACTAAGCGTCCAAAGATTTGGGAATAGGCGATAAAATCTAACTTTAAATGTGAAGGCTGTAACAGAGTTTTCTGCCGGAGTTCTGCCCTGGCATTCAAAATGTTCTTTCCTCCTTTCTTTGCCCATTTACAGTGATGTTGGGATGGTTCATTATAAGCCATGCATTTCTATAACCTGGCTGTAGATCCTTAATCACGCTACAGCGCTTAGCCAGGCAGTTGCTGTTAAACCACACATGCTGGTACCCAGGTTAGCATGCATGGTGCTTGAACAAAAATGCATTTAATCTGTAATGATTTATATTGTGGAATACAGAACCTATTCAAATTAACGTAGGGTAGAGAAGTGCATTTACTTCAGTAGTTAACATTTTGTAAGGAATAAAACAAACCTGTAATATTGTATTCTATGTATAGATATGGCTTTGGAAGTCCAGTGTAAGGCTGGTATTGGGTGTTTGTGAGTTTCCTGTTAAATGGGCTTGAAGGAGTTCAGTGCTGAGTGGGTGAAATGATCTGTGTATTATGTAGGTTCATTCTGTGTGAAGAGTGTTAGAACAGCTAATGCAAAACAGATATAAACCAAAACCAGATTTTAGGCTGTGGAATTCTCTAGGATTAAGGCTGTGCAAGTTCAGAGCCAAATTTAAATGCAGATCTATATAAGCTTAGGGGAGACTATAATTCAGTGAATTGCTTGGGTTGAAGTGGACCTCCAGACCTGTTCTGAAAGGGCGTTCCTAGTTGAAGGTAATTGCTCTTTACTATGTTGGCTGCAAGTTAGATGAATTCCATTATTTAACTAGAAGAATGGGTTGCAGTAATCTTATGTTTCTGTATCTTGAATAACCAATGCATGTAAACAAATGTAATCCTGTCATCTGTTAAGAATCTTTATTCATCAGTAAACCATGTAATTATACAAGTAGAATTGTCTGATTATTCATCAGAATAAAGTTACCGCACCCTAAACATGTGTTCTGTCTCGCAGTTTATATGTGAGGAGGGCTCCAGTGATCACATTACCCGTGTGGATGAGCCTCAGTCCTGCAGCTATGTCCTAACTGTCCACACCCCACGGACCTGTCAGCACCCCTTCCTGCGCCCCACCTCCACTAGCAAACCCCAGCCCATCAAGTGCCAGCCCGCCCTGAGCCCCGAGCAGTACATGGAGTATGTGAACGCACAAGTGTGTAAGTACTGCAGTCACCTGAGCAGCTGGCCTATACTCTTCAGCTCTTCAACCTATACTGTCACTGGGGACCCAAACAGACATTATACTGTCGTGTGCTGAAGTCAACAGCTGTGGCCAAAAGTTTTGCATCCCTCTATAGAATTAACTCCTTTTGCTTCATAAAGTTGAATGAAACCTGCTGGGCCTAATGTTATATTAACATATTGAATTGCATATTGCTTTGTAGTTTTAAATGTGCTTCATGAAAACTGACAAATGTGACACTTATAAATCTAACATGAAATGCTGTACTGCTGTTGTGGCTTCCGATAGACTCTTGCGATATCGTTTTGTAGTTTCTTCGATTACGTGAAGCGGCTGCTATGGAGTCGTTGCTCCGAAGATGATGATGTTAATATGCTGATGTATTTTTTTCATGCATATTAACAAGGGGTGGAACGATACACTGATGTCACGATATGATATCTAATATGATGTGGTATATCCCAATGTGTGATCGTACTGTGTTTATCACATATCTCTTCATAGTAGTGCATAACGATAAATCCTCTCCTGATCACTCGATTTATCACCAAACTCTTCGATAATGCTAGCCAAGTCATTATTACTATAACATCTCAAAAAGCTTGGCAAAAGTCCAGTTTTCTTTGAGCGCTGGATGCAGAAGCAGCTGTTGTGTTTGTTTGTTTTATGTCTGTGGTGAAGGAACAGTACGTGTTGCTCGGATTCTCCTCCACTTTTTTTTCCGGCTTCTCTCAGCCATGGAAAGCTTTTTCAGGAGAAAAGACTAGGGACCTGTGATGGATGTCGGACAGGCAAGTAAAAAATAATGTTGGACCTGGTCCGCAAAGGGTTAACCACGCTTATTCTTCATTCAAGAACTGTTTGGGGATCTACAATGAGCTAAGTTGGGCTTTTGATCTTGAATCGCAGTGCGGTGCGATGTTACAATACATTGTGTAAAAGTACCAAGATTCATTGATACACAGTGAATCGTTTACACCTCTACTAATTAACCTTCTTAGACACATTTTTTAAACCGCCTTAAGTAGGCATTTAATCAGTGAAACATCTGCTGTTTGTTTTATTTATTTTTGTGTCGCAGTGGATACAAAGCGCAGAGTGGAGCAGATTTCTGAGGAGCTGAAGAGCCTGGATGAGATCCTGTCGAGAGACGACGAGGCGGCCAGCAAGCCTGAAAACCTGTTTGTAGTTGAGAGCGTTCAGATAATTGAGGAAGATGAAGTCGACCACGAAGGTAAAGGACTGGGGAGGGGCAACCTCCTCGTGTTCTTCGTGGCTGCTTCTTTCAGTATTAAAGTTCAGCTTGTGGCTAAGCCCATTATGCCAGCCCTGTATGTGGTCCTGACGTGCTTCCGTTGTTTTTAGGGGATTCAGCTCAGATCGAGGACACCTCCAATGAAGACGCCGATTTCTGGGACGGAGTTGTGAAACCTGACAGCGGCGAATCTGGGGAGAGAAATGAGGAGGTAGTTTTGAATTTCCCTTTGTACATCTAGTGTTGAATTAGTCTGGAGTGTGATCTAACAGATCATAGAAACATCTCTGACAAATACTGATAGACTTTGAAAGTTTTGGTTTCTTTTTAAAGTATTGAACGTACTGTGCTTTTACCAGATGGAGGCTGATGGTGATGGAGAATTTGAAGAACGAGGTAAGACTTGGGCTATTCCTGGTTTATTTTTTCATTCAAAGCACTTCTAATAAGGCAAGAAGACAAACCTTCCAGCCAGTGACTTCTTCACTGTAAAGGCACTTGTCAAAATCATTTTGAATCTTGACTTAAGTGAATCAAATCAACCGCTAATTTAAATGAAAAGTAACCTCAAAGTTTTTATATTGGTGTTTTGAAGTTGAATATGAGTTCCATTCAAGTTACAGTCTTTAGGTCAAAAAGGCTTCAGTCTCAAAACATCAAGGTCACAAAATCTGCAAGGTCTTTTTAATGAAGAGCACCATATCATTGTTTGATATATTGTCTTGTCACACATATAGAGGATAAAAAATTGGATTTCAAAACCATAAGAAGCCCTTCCGATCTGGTGAAACTCGCCAACCTATTGAAAGAGACACCTGAAAAGGTAAGTTTATTTCAACGACCTAAACCCCACTGGGATTAGCTCCAGTTCTTTAGAGCATTTTACAGCCCTGTGAGTCAGTGGAATGCATAGATTGCATAATTGTGGTTATCCTGAGAGAATTCTCAAAGATAATTATTCCAAACGGTCAATAGCACAATTTGTTCAGAGTAACCAAAACAGAAATAAAAAAACAACCCTGACTTTCAATTTGAGGACTTGTTAGCAGTCCTGAGTTGAATCGAATAGGGTTTTACTGGAAGAGAAGGCTAGATTCTCGAAGCTATATCTTCAGGAATTGCCTTCCCAAATTTGACATACTTTTTCACTGATCTGAGGTATTGACGACTATGTTGGAACCAAACAATGATGTAAACTATGCTTAGACATTTGTGAGGAGTCCTTGTCAATGTGAGTCATTCAAGGTGCACTTGTACGATTTTATTTTAGTTTGGTGGGGAGATGTCTCTGACTGAAGTACATCTCTTTGTCTCTTGTCAGCCAAAAGCTTCAGGTGATGAACAGGAGGACAGCAAAGATGTGTCTCCTGCGAAGACTGGAGAGAACACTGCCTCTGTGGAAAGACAAGAGCGAGGAGAGGACCATGAAGATGACCTCATGGAAGAATTTGAAAAAGAGGTGAAGGACATCTCGCTGCCGTCGTCCAAGATAGGGGAAATCAGAGACACCATGGAGCAGGAGTTTGATAATATTATAGACGAGGTAAATCTCATATTTCCATGCAAATTTCATTAATGCATTAGCATTTGGAGATTTAGACTTATCCAGTCAAACTAGAAAAATAAACCTATACTGACACCTTATAAATTAAAAGCAACTTTGAGTCATAATTGGAATATTAGTTAGGAATATGGCAAATGCACAGTACACACACTTTTTTACACATCTGAAAAATATTTAGAATATGATCTGGGTTTAACTTATTTTCACAAGAAATTTCAACAGGACCCTTTTATATAAATTAATCGGGCAGCAGATCTAAATACAGCCATCTCTAATTCTACAGAGCTGGCAAAGTCACAGGTCTGAATTCCTCCTTTTTTTATTGCATTGTTGTTCCCCATGGCTTAACCCACTAGGGGAAAGTGTGTTAACGTTAACCTCTGTCAAATACAAATGTCATTCCCCTTCAAAAGTCATGGCCACAGAACTTTGAGAGACTTTTTAACAACCTGAGTGGTATTGAGAGCCATCATTTCAGTAGATCTCCGATGTCGATGTTTGGGCTCCTTTCAAGCTGCTGTTTCGTTGCAGGCACAGCAGGAGCTGGCAGGCGAGGGTCTGAAGGGGGAATTCGATCGCAGGCAGGCAGCCCAGACACTGGAAACCACCCTGAACCAAATGATGGACAAGCTGGAGGGCAAAGCAGTTCAGGACCAGCAAGAGGAGCAGACCGACCGAGCCAGGGGCAGCCCCAGCCTGGCTCCCAGACAACCAGGTGACGAATATAGTGGAGACACCCCTGTGCTTCCACTTCTAACCCGACTCCTCCATCCACTCCCCAGATGGGATGAAACCCTGAACAATTTAGTTGTAAACTTTTGTGTCTTTTTCAAAGATTTGGCATATATAAAAGCAGCAGTCATTGCAAACCCAAGCTGCTGTCTCTTCACTAGTTTTAGTTTTTGAATGGTGATTTTTCTCAAAACACTGTTTTGAATTTCAGTGGAGAGTTCAATCTTAATAATCTGTTCGTGCAGCGCTAGCTGGATAGAACATTGTAACCCAAATACATTCTTGTGTAATGGGTATAGCCTGGCTTGTAGAGATTGGTGATGAGGACAGTCCTGTCATCGCCAGGGCAATCCCAGCTCTGATATGAGAATCCATTACAGCGAGCCTAATGGAATAACACGAAGTGGTCCTGAGAGAATGAAGTAAGCATGGCTAAGCAAGTCAGATTACCTGCTGCACACTGGCTCTGCTGCATAGTTTTTCTCCCATACTGTTTTATTTTCCAGGGTGTCTTATTAGTCAGACATCCTTGGCATAAGTGTTAATATTGGTTGTTCCTCTATTTCTTTCCAGGTGTGAAATCTTTTTGGGTAAAGATTCCAGATAATTGATACAAACCAGTATAAAGTTTACTGTAGTGTGGTGTGTTTTTTCTATTTAAGATAACTCCTGTGCCCCCATTGATTCCTCAGTCTGACTTTACATTTTTGGTGTAATGCATGTGCAATTTACTGTCAGCTGTATTACTTGTTAGTGTGTGGGGGTTTTTATATATATAAAGCATAATGTGGGTAACTTTTGGCTTTGGGTCCTATTGGTAAGGATTATCCAACAAATCAATTGTTACAATTAACTTACTGCTTTTATTTTATTGCAACAGGTAATTTTATTTATTTGCAGTTTTGTCCATGCTGTCCTTTTCAAAGACTTTCATTGAATGCTATTAACTGTTCAGTGTTTCGTTCCTGCAGCTGCACAGCAGGTTCAGGTGACCGGTTTGTGTGCTGTAACATTGCTTCTTTGTTTGAGCAGCTGATGCTGGGGATGGAGGCGATGATGTTAAAGTCAGAATTACCAAGTACAAGTCAGACGGCAGCCCCCAGAACAAGATGCAGGTGCAGGAAATGGGTGCCGAAGACCCACAAGTCCAGTACATCAAAGACGTGGTGAAGGAGCAGCTTGAAAAAGCAGGGCTGAAAGCAGAAGGTAGGATGAGAGTTCAGGGCCAGGAATCGGTCTGTGGACCATATTCGCCAAGATTAGTTCAAAACCATGATCAAAAACGTGAAATATAAATATTGGCCTGTAGTGCTGGTACAGTTAATTATTTGTGTCTTTGCCATATATACATACAGTTTTAATTTGTTTTTCTGTACCTGACGTTGGACAGAAAGACACATGTACTTTTAAAGTTAAATATTTTCATTTAGTCCCATTGGTATAGTTAATGTGATGTTTCAAAGTCAGAAACCATTAATATGAAGACCAGACAAAGAAAAACCTTGCATCTGTAAATTCTGATTCCATGACATTGTGCTGGAACCAAAACTCCTTGGCATTTTGAGGGTCATTTCACAGAACCACCAGTAGATGTCGCACTGAGGCGTTTTTGAAACCCCCATGAAATGCAGGCCTTGTTTTCCTAATGTTACTAATTTCAGGCAAAATCGAGGTGAAGATCATGACCCGAGGGCAGCCGGGGGATGACGATGTGGGGTGGCTGTCGCAGGAAGATACCAAATCCTTCAGGGAAATCCTCATTACCCTGCTGGTAAGAGATATGATTTAAGCTCTCCTGAGCAGGGGAATGCTGCAGTAAGGTTGTTTTTCAGTTGCATGGAATCAATCCTTTACAGACCAGGAAACCCCATTGTGATTGTTAATACAGAGTACAGTTCTTAATACAGAGTATGTTCTTGCATGTTTGGTGGAGATGGCCTTGATTTTACACAGTAGCTCAAAGGCTGCGACTGTCAAACGCAAAACCGCTGCAGCACAGTTTCCAGTCGGATTGCCACAGTTCAGTCAATAGCGGTGTATGTGAGACTTGCTGGAAATGTATTAATTGCTGTAATATTTTTAATAACTTTCTGTTTGAATTGTGGCAGACAAAGGCCTTGGAATAAGCCATGTGTCTACAGAGATGTGTTTTAAGAGCAGGTTTGTTAATCCATAATAAACAGCACACACAAAGGCTCAAGCTGAAAATAGACACCTGTTTGGAAAGCAAGCCCTTTGATTGTTGCCTGGCAACAAAACCTAAGGTGGTGTTGAGTTACATTTCATTTCTGAGACACTGAGCTCTTCAGGGCTGTAGCTTAAGTTGATTACATGGTTCAGAGTAAAAGTAGGTTTGGACTGGCAATAGTACTATACTAATTGATTTGATATTGTGTTCTGGTGTAATCAACTTGGAATTATTTGTGAGTTCTCAAAATTGTGACCTGCTGTTTCTTAGCAAAATGCACTCTTAAATTGCCCAAGTAAACGCAAAGTGCAGTAAAGCACAGGTAAGCATTGTGAAGAATTGGAAATCCATCATAAAAAAATTAAGCTGTAGTAAATGCTTAGTAGAACTGTGTGGAAAAGCTTGGTAAAACTGCAATAGTATTGTTTTAAATACCGGGGTTCAAAATCAAGCTGATCAAATTAACCCCACGGTGTTTTGCCTTGCATTGTGTGCAAACGTGCATTCACACAGTGTAGTTGCTACAGGCTTCCGTGCTTCACTGATGTTGTCTGACAAATACAAGTGCTTCTGATCCATTAGATGTTTTAATTGCGTGGCCTTTTGGGCAGCTAATTGCAGGTAAGGGCACAATCAGCCTGCCGTTGATGGGTGCAATGCATCAGCAGTAGTTAATTTAAGTGAAATCTAAAACAGTTAGCTGAGCCTTGGGCTCTGGCAAAACCGATTTTGTGTGTGCTGTACCGTGACTCTTGGGGAGGAGACTTGAACCCCATCCAGTTTGGGTCTTTGCAGCAACCGTGAGGTCAGAGGGCGCCAGCAAACTGCTACGTTTTTGTTTTGATCCATTAGACCGGCGGCACAGAGGAGGTTTACAAGGAGCAGCAAAGACAGGAAGAGCTGGAGACGAACTACAGGTTTGTGTGGGGAAAGAAACGGGAAGATTCCCAGCCTCCAAGCAACACGGACAACTCTGACGAGATGGACTTCTGAATGGATCTTTGAGAAAGCAGCAGGTTCTGTGGTTCACTTCGTACAGTCACACCAGAGTGGTGGTTCAGCTTTGACACCAGCCTGAGCTTCCCATCACAAGTGCGGTTCTACTGCACTGGGAACGATTCTTGGTTTAGACTGGTGGATAGAGCAGGGCTGCTGGCACTTCAAACAGATGCACGTTATTATATTGATTGTCTTAACGAGAAAGTGGGAGCTTTCCCTTCTGGGTAAATTAAATAATAATAATAATTGCACAAAGCTTATTGCGATTTTTTTTTTTTTTTTTTTTTTTTTTTTTTATGAAAGAAATGCAAAACTGATGTAGACTTTGCAGTGACTAGGCTTCTCTGTGTTTGCTATACTGACCTTGAATTGATTGGACACAATTAGAAACACCAGCCATACCACTGTCAGCGGGGGTGGAATCAGCAAGAGCAGCCAGGAAATTCGCCGTGGACTTTTGCTCCTCCATGAAGCAGTTTGCCATATCTGCTATAAACCAACTAAAACAGGGAGCTGCAGCTTTCGCACATTACAAATACAATGTGCTACATTTTTTTCTTCGTTTCAAATGTACTTGCTAATTTGATAGGTTCTTAACTTCATAGATATAGCTGGGCTGTGTTTATTGGCTATATCCAGCTAATTAGCATTGTGTAAGTTGTCTATCATATTTTGATTTAAGCAGGAGAAATAAAGTACTCCAATTTAAGATGTAGACCTAGTAACAGTACAGACATGAAATCATCTGAATTAATACAAGTTAGGGATTTGATTCTTATGAACTGGCACCATTTCCAGCCTGTGTATTTGGGGCTCTACAGTATAGCAATCCTCTACAATATTAAAGTGCATTTTATGATTGTAGATTACAGGTTTGTTGCCAAGGTGATACAAATAGAGGTGGAAATCAATTAAACTAATTCTCTGTTAAACAGCCAGGAGGAGGCGTGCGCAGATAGAAACTGCACATGTCCATTTAGCAGTGGAGTTTAACGTTGTTTCATGCTTGAAATATTGGAACCCGCTGGGGGGAAAAAAAAAAATTATTTTGAAATATATTTCATTGAATATTTTTTCCATTTCTTTTATATGGAGGGTTGCATTGACCAGGTTTTTTGGGAGGGTTTGTTTAGGGCAATGTGTCAGATCTGTTTTCCACCTCCTCTTAATATCTTCCCAAACTTATGATCCTTTTAGAAGATGTACTGTATGTGTGTAAATAAGCAGGGTTTCGTTTGCAAACCAAAAAGTACCGGATCTTGTACCCTTGATAGCTTTTTTGCTGTTTGAGGTGCAAAAAAAATTCATTTTTTTTTTTTAGTTCAGTCTTGTCATTCAATTCATGCAAACTGTCATTCTCGTCTGTCTGACCAAAAGGTACCAGATCTGGGATCTGGCACAAATTAACCCCTTATTTAATAAGGTTTAGCAAACTCATTCTGGAATTTGGTCCCTGTTAATACCTGAATGTTATACTTCTTTCCACTAAAATATAGAATTATTGATAACTCGCTTGCTTTTGTAATAGAATTCTAATACATTTTAAAATTCCATTTTTTCCTTTTTTCTATTGGATAAATAAAACAATTACAGATGTATTTCGTGAAATTGATTTTCTTTCAATGTTGTGATCTGTTTTCTGTCAAGTTTCATTTTATTTCTCTCCTGTTACATCAAAGGTGCAATGCTACTGACTTATTTTCTTAACTTCATTCTTGCTTGAAATGGTTATACAGTTCTTTTGTCTCCTTAATGCCCAAAAATTTGTTTTAAAGTTTCAACATCCTTTTAACTATAAGGTCCCTTTTATCTTCCCTCTGTTAACATGTGCTGTCGGAAATCGCGTTGGAACCGCAGGGCACTCCTAGGTCCCAGTCTGAGGTCATGTAGAAATCTGTCCTCTCCTCATGTATACTTAATAAAGAGGTTTATTCCTCAGGCTCGATGACAAATAATTCAGGACTGAAAGGGTTAAGTGGTTCAGATCGGGTCACTAGTTTACCAGAATGCATCTCCTTTACTCGTCCTGCAAATGCACAGTCCTGGCTTGTGAGTCTGGCAATCCCTTTTAGAACTTTTGTTCAGAGCAGATTTCGGAGTGGCCCACATGTTCAAATTCTCGGTACCTCAAACTGGTCATTCAGGGGTAAAGTGACCAGACGGGTCTGTTCAGGCTCTCAAATGTACAACTTAATAATGAATCCTGATGCAGATCTGAAATAATCATCAGTGATCTTAACTGTACTACTTTTTTTTTTTTTTAGAATCACTGTTGCTTCAAAAGGGATCTCAAACATCCAAGTACTGCAGGTACACCAAAGTGTAACTATTAACCTGTCCCCCCCTGCAACACTTCAGTGGATGTAAGAAATCACACTTGGAGCAATAGTGTTGCAGTTTAGAGACCAGGCATGCTTGAGGACACGGGTGCTTTAAACTTGTGTATCCAAACCAGAAGAATACAGTAGTTGGTGTGTGTCGGAGTTATCTCGGTTTTAAGTTGCTTTTTTAAATTGCTTTTATGGCATTCGTGATCCTGGCTTTTCCCAGTCGCCTGTTAAATTGTTTGATTTGCTATATTCTGTATATATTTTGGTTTATTGTTTTTGAAAAGCGCTTGTTGCCTATTCATATTAAAACAAAGGATGTTGGAGTGTTTAAGTAATTTGAGTTTGCCTTGCTTATCCCTGTAAAATATGTGAATAATTTTATAAGAAGATTAATATCAATTTCTGTGTATCTTTTTGTGATTGAGGGGGGTAAGTTTAGTTTATCCACAGCTGTGTAATGTGGGTTGGTGAAATTAATAATTAAAGCTGATACAACACACAATAATGCTTCTGTTACTTTTTCTTCAGTCTTGATTCCCTCTTATTGGAAACTGGGCAAAAATAGAACTTGTGCTGTAACAGTGGAGTTGCAGTGAAACTTGGTACAGGCAGCCCTTGGTACATGATATTTAGCTATTCTCAAGCTAAAGCCTGCAGCCCATTCATCAAGATTACTACACACCTCGGTCATGCATACTGATTCTGTTAAGTTTGTAAAAGACTTTGTGTGGATTTGATAATATTGTTGACAAATACAGGGATTATTGAGATGCACAAAACAATCTCAGTAACAGATTAAAATATAATAACTTGTTTACAGAGCGCCTTTCATGCACAGTGGTTCAAAGCGCTTTACAGGCTGTTAAAAACAGCAGTATGTTTTAAATACAATACAAATTAGAAAAAAAAATACAAATAAACTTTAAAAAAGTAGAAATTAAAATGTTAAATTATACATTTGTGTATGGAGCCTGCACTTCAATTTCCAGGGAGGGAGCACTTTGAACTGAGGCAGGCAGGGAGTTCCAGAGTGGAGCAGCTTGAGCACAGCCTCGCCCCTGGAACACAGAGCAGGGCACAACTAGCAGACCCCAATACCCGTTGAGGCTCATCGGGTAATCTCTGTCAAATAATCTGGAGCCATCCCATTTAGCGCTTCGCATGTTTAAAAGGTACACAAATAAATACAAGGCCAATTCCAGACGTTTTAGACTCAATTTTTTTTGTAATGAAAATGAATGGGGAAATGCTTTTTTTTTTTTTTATAATCCTGATCATTTATAATGTCAAGTTACCAAAATAAGAGTTAAGCTAAGTGCTTAATGAACGCATTGTGTAATTCAAAAGGAACTGTCCAAACTAAAGGAGTGCCACCAAAATAATCAACATTTTAATCAAAACGTATTTTAATAATCCCGCAATGACGAATCCTAAAGATTTCAAAAAGTAAGCTTTGAATATTCGAATCAAGCAGCTTTTAGCACGATTTAAGATTAATAAAAAAAACCAGAAAGATATTTTAAAAATGTCCACACACACTACAAACCACTCGAAGGGAATACATGTGTCTCGCACGCATAGGGCTGCGTGTTTGAATGAACCTGGAAACAAATGAAAGGAAATCTGTATCCAGCCAGCTTGTCGTCCTCTCTATGGGATGCTCGCAATTTGCTAGACCTCTACCTAACCTCAGTGTTCTTGACTTGATTTAATTTAGAAAGATATTTGTTTTATCTCTGTTCGAGTCCCGTCCCAGTGGATCGATTAGAAATAAAGTCAAAGGTAGTGATTACCACAGAAATAATAAAAATAGACATCAATGACAATGTAATTAGTCTGTCACAGTAGCATCGGTTCAGAGAAGTTTTTCTTGCCTGAATCGAAATTAACAAAAAAAAAGATGTATTTTTTACAATGTCGCAGGAACGTTTGACTGAACTAGGTCTGGTAAAGATTGTGCATCGTATTTGCCGATTGATTCAATCAGTTTAACGGATCCTCACATAGCCATTGGTATAGTGTGGGTGTGCACTCATTTGCAGACATCACATCATGTGTTTCCTTACAACGTGGAGCTGTAAACTTTTTCTGTTATACAAAATAACTAAATTACATGAACAAACGCGCGTTCCCTGCAACTATGCTATTGCTCATTAGATTATAGGCCCCGCCACTGTTTTCGTTCAAACCTGAAGATTTTGTTAAAACACGATTAGGCAAATGTCGCTATGCAGCCACCGCCACCGACAGCAAGGCTGCAGCCAGAACAGGAAGCATCTAGAACCTGCTGCAAATTAAGGGCAGTACATATACAGGAAAGCAAATGCAATGCTATCTCTCTCCCTTAGTGAGAAGCTCCCGTAGCTTTTTGTTTAGAAATGACCTCCCCCCGGCTATAAATATACATTTCATTTGACATGGGTGCATTTTACAGGCATGTCAGCGCATGCCCCATTGCAGACTTTGGCCACCTCTGACGTTGAGAATTTGAACAGTAACCCGAAATGGTTTGGGGGGGGAGTGGGGCGCTTTTAGCACGTAAAAACGAAACTTGTTTGGTAACTCGTAAACTGAGGCTCGAAAACGCCTGTGTTTGAAATAAAATATGCTAAAACGAAAATAGAGGAAAGCGATTTAGAGCCCAGCCCTCCCCTCCCCTCAATACTGCGGTCAGATTACAGCCTCCGCTATCTTGGCTTGACGAATGTTTATGAGCAGCGGCGAGCCAATCGTCAACCGGCATTCACCAGGAGGCGGGATTGCGTGTATGATTGATTCGGAAACTCGCGTATCAGAAACCAAAGAGAGGCATTTCAGAAGCGCTGGGGCCGAGGACTGCAATGGCGCAAACGCGCACCGGAGCGAAGTGCTTGGAGAGCGGGTAAGGAGTCGGGAAAAGGAAGGAAACGAAGACGAGCTGACCGTGCTAACGCAATAGGGTGCAGCCACACGAGCAAGCGATGTTACTGAAAACAAAACAACAACAATTGCATGTTTCAGTCTGAACGCGACGCACAGTTTCAGCCCACATAGGGCAGTTTTCAGATGTAAATGCACTCATTTGTAGTGGAGCTGGGTTTTTTTTTTTACTAAAGGGGCCATGGCGCGGTCTGTTTCCCGTTAATGAAGTGCTTGGTGGGTGCAGCTGTATAGTTTCGACAGCGAGAGGCAGCCCTGCACAGGTGAGTATGATGCCTGTGGAAACATTAGCAGCTGTAGAGTCAGCAGTGATGCGCGACTGTCTCTCCCGCAGGATGCAGCCCGGTGAACTCAGCCCGGCGCTGCGTGCTCTGCAGTGCTGTACAGTGCTCTGCTAATCATTCTTTACAACACCCAGGATAAAAATAAGAGAACACAGCATGCTTTAAAAAAAAAAAAGTAAAAATGACACATTTTATATATATATATATAAATAATGAAATATTTATTTTAAAGTAACGGTTAGTTGTAAGTCGAACATGCAACGGTATGTGTGTGTGTGTGTGTGTTTTTTTTAATTAAATGGTTACACATGTTATTATGTTAATTATGTTATTACAGTGTTTTGTGTGTAAACATGTTTGTGTTTCTGCAAAGCCTAAAGGGCTATGCACACCGGACGCGAGTGAGCGAGCTAATTTAGAAAGATAATTGTTTTAGTTGTGTTCGAGTCCCGATTAGAAATAGTCAAAGGTAGTGATCACCACAGAAATAATAAAAATAGACATCAATGACAATGTAATTAAAGTAGAAAACAGTATAATATTCTTTATGATGTCGGTGGTTATAAAGACAATAAAATGAAGAACGTCATGGGGCAAGAAATAGCCCAACGTTTGAAAATGGGCAAGTCTGGTTTCGTATTCCTGTATAATTACGCTTCTTAGTTTGAAATCATATTGACCACTAATAATAATCGCGCTCACACGATAACTGAGAAGACTGTATTCATTGAAAATCTATACAAGCATATTCATTTCTTCAGTATTTCCAAGTAGATGTATTCTTTTTTTGAATAATTTACATGTTAAAACAGATCAAGTATAAACAGTCACTGTTAAATGCCCTTTTTTTTAGTGTGTTGTGCACCCATACTCTTAACTTGTATTATTTTGTCTCCTCCATATAAGCAAAAGGAGACAGTATTTGCTTTTCAGGACTCGCTACAGTTGTTGTCTTCGCTCCAGTGTGCATTCTTTATTCGAAATCGCTCTCTGGCGTCCGGCGTGCCGGTCTCTTAACTGAACGCTGACCTTACTGCGTGTATTGATGCGACACGGGACTTGTGGAAGGCATCGACCTGCTTTTAAAAGTAAAGCACACGCACCAAACAACGCATTTCAGGTTGGCACGAAAACCAGGCGCCCAATTATTAATACAGTTTGCGTTTAATCTGTGCCAGCACTAGTTTTAAATGTCGACCCAATCTCACTGTTCAACAAAAATAAAACAATTTAGAGCGAAACTCGCATCCCAGTTGCTCAATGAAGGGTCATATAACTAGCGGTATATATATTTCACAAGACAAAGTATGATTGCCCTGTTTTGTATTTCATAGAAACTGAGTTAGTTATTATCCTCCTGGCTAGTTAATGATTTGCATTGTTTTCTGTTCTGATTCAAGTGTCACAAGCTTAGGTTTGTTTCCTCTGTGGTCATTGCCCTTTTGTAAGCTAGAAGGAAAAGTATTTGGCCAGCTGAACCTCTACCCATTCTTTTACCCTCCAAGAAATATGTCAGTGCACAAGTACCTGGCAATGTTGTGTGATGTTGCCGTTACAGATTCTGTCCTGTCAGTGTGATGAGGTTGATGGTTCTGTAACTGTGAATGCAGAGGAGCCCAGCTGTTTTGCATAGTGGTTGAGGCGGGGTCACAGGTTCGCACTCTGCCTGCGCCCTCTTACACTTGACAATATCCTAGTAGACCAGTCCAGTACTCTTTCAATTAGGAGAGAACTAAATGCAGTGCTTTCTTTCCGAACGCGCTTTGTATTGTGTGTTTCCAGTTTGTTTTCATCTCAATAATATACTGGAATCTTCTTCAGATGCAACGTGTTGGGCCATAGGGCTGGGTTTGAGGCGAGTGTAAAGGCACATTTTTCAAAAGAGTTTATAAGAACACAAGAGAAGTTTGGGAACGAGAAGAGGCCATTTGGCCCACCAAGACTCGTCCCTTGTACAGTAGCACAGAATCAAATCAGTTTTTGAAACCAAATGCGCATAGAATAACAGTAGAACATTAATTGCAGGGTGAAGTGATTGTTCATTTAATTGCACTGCGCTGTCCTAATGACAGCTCCCGAGACATGATCCGAACCAGCACAGCAATCCATGTTTCTGTGCGCTGAATTCCTTCTTAATTTCTGAAGCAGTGCGTTGAAAGGTTAACAAATGGATTGTGTAGAATCGTACCTGCAGTTTGTTCAGCTGTATTTTTTGATGCAACATGTAAAATGTGACGCATGCTTGTGTGTAGCAAGTCCCCCTCTCCCTTGTTTTTATTTTTTAAATCTGTAATAATTCATTCTGTATTTCAGGCTGCGATTTGTAATGGTATGCTGATGTTCTTGGATCATAAGCAGTGCTAGGAAGAACTTGGATTTTTCCTGAATATTAAATGTAAGTAAATGTTCTCTTTAATTTTTGGATGAACTGGAATTCTTATCGTTTAACTCTTCAGATGAAATGTACCTCGTCAAATTACCCATTTAAATAAAGTAGATGCACACTCTGCTGTAGCGCAGAATTTCTGTTTTGGTTTCCTTACATGGTGCCTTTTTGAGAGAGTCATTTATAAATTCAGTTCTGTGAACGAGTAGGAAAACCAATCAATACGTTTCTTGCCTCGTTTGTTGGATTACTTGAATATTTGTCCCAGGATTGTAAAGAGGCTTCACTGCTTACCTACAAGGCAATCGGTGTGTCAGGATTGGGTATCAGTTCCTGTTTCAGTTCCAGTTCCTTTTTAAAATCAGTTCCCAATTCCTTTGAATGAATTGATATTTTAGAGACATTTTAATAATTGTCGCAATTTGTTCAGCTGCTTTCATTCCAAGCCAATTTAATTGACTAACAGTGACTTCAATGTAAGTAATTTGTTGCCATCCTGAAAAGCTAACTTTAACAGAATACTGCTGATTACAGTTCTGATCAGTTATGTGTTGCAGTTGATTACAAGGGAATTGGAATTGACAAACAGGATTTGACCCAGACCCTGGTTAAGGATTCAGTGCCCTGTTGGTGAGATGAAATGAGGTTAAAAGTGCTAAAACCCGGAATGCTGGCTCTTCTGCATTGTGGGGAAGACGCTCGGCTGTGGTAAGCACCCAGCCTCCGTCCTGTTACACCTGCCCTGTTTCCCATGCCCTCTTCTTTCCTCCAGCAATGCTAGGATAGCGTGGACAGAGAGATCGAGAGAGCAAAATTCCAGGGCAGCATGGCGGCTTCGAGCTCCCGCTGCGCCTTCTACCTGGGCTTCCTGGTGGGTACCTGCATCCTGTACTTCTTCATGACTCCGGTGTGGTTCGAGAGGAAATTCAAGATGCAGCCCGACAGCCAGGTCCCCTCCATGGCAGGACAGTGGGGAGAAGAGAACCAGAGCTGGAGGGTGGAGGGATCGGCGCTCATCAATCTTCGGCACCCACACCTCCAAGGCAAGAGCGTCTCTCCCACTCGCGTCCATTTTGCGTGCAGCTTTGTTATGTATGATTCTCGATTTGTTGTTTTGTAGCTGAGTGTATGAAACCCAGAGGGTGAATGCAAACCGATGCTTCGCCACCTTTGTTAACGAGATGGTACCACCCTACAGGAATTGTCTTGGTATCGTCAATAAAATAAATACAATTAAAAGAATGGCCCTGCTTTTTAACATTTCTGGCAAAAAAGGGCCACTTTGAGGTGGGAAGAATGAAGTAGCACCCTCCATAACTCCACAATGCTCCAGAACAGCTATAAGAAATGTCACGTAGACATTTCGGGTTGGGATCTCTTTCAGCCAAAACATTCGGCAACTTATTTTTTGCCACAAAATACAGCTATGGCCAAAAGGTTTTGCATCGCCTTATAGAGTAAACACATTCTGCTTCCTGAAGTTGAATGAAACCTGCTGAATAATGTTAACATATTGAATCACACCGCTTCATCGTTAATGGGAAAACCTGACAAACTTTAAAAATGTGACATTTCGAAATCTAACCTGAAATGCTGTACTGCTGTTATGGCTTCCGGTGTGAAACACATCGATGCCGTTAATCTTATTTCAGATGCAACGTGTGTGTGCTCCTGTCTCTGCAGGGGAGGACAGCCGCGTGGCGGACCAGCTCTACAAGAAGGTCCGCATCCTCTGCTGGGTCATGACCGGCCCGGACAACTTGGAGACCAAAGCCCGCCACGTGAAGGCCACCTGGAGCCGTCACTGCAACATGGTGATCTTCATGAGCTCCCGCGAGGACCCAGACTTCCCTACAGTGGGGCTGGGCACCAAGGAGGGACGCGACCAGCTGTACTGGAAAACCATCCGAGCCTTCCAGTACGTGGAGCAGCACCACTCCCACCAGGCCGACTGGTTCCTCAAGGCGGACGACGACACCTTCGTGGTGGTGGACAACCTTCGCTGGATCCTCTCCAACTACACCGCCAACGAGCCTGTCTACTTCGGCAAGCGCTTCAAGCCCTACACCAAGCAGGGCTACATGAGCGGCGGGGCGGGCTACGTGCTGAGCAGGGAGGCCCTGCGCCGTTTCGTGAAGGGCTTCCGGACCAAGGTGTGCACCCACACCACCTCGGTGGAGGACCTGGCCCTGGGACAGTGCCTGGAGAAGATGGGCGTGCTGGCTGGAGACTCCCGGGACTCCATGCACCGGGAGACCTTCCACCCTTTCGTCCCAGAACACCACCTCACCGTCAAATTCGCCAAGAGCTTCTGGTACTGGAACTACTGCTACTACCCTATTGTGGAGGTGAGTGCTGACCGAGGTGGTGCTAAATTACACCGTGTAACAAATTTTTTTTTTTTTTTTTTTTTTTGTTCCTGGGTAGTAAGTGTTATTTCCTAATTGCTTATGCCTCAAAAGTATAGAAAATGGCTATTATTCCCCACAAACTTTGCTTTTGTGACCAGGACAGTGATATTTCAAAATATCACTATTTCCAATGGGGAAAACAGGCGATTGTGTGTCAGAAAAAAACAACATATGAATCCAAATTAACATGTATTTATACTAAAGTAATACAAAAATGACTACAAAAGATTTAGAAGTGAGTAGTTTTTCGAGATTTACGATTATACTGTATTTACTAATATGAGAAATATAAACACATGGTGCAAAACATAAAAAACTGCGTCCGTTGAAAACCACTCCTCCAATTGCGATGAAACTTTGAGCAGACATTCTTTAGCACAAAAGCCTGACGAATCTACCTGACTGACTTGCCTATTGAGATACAGCCAGAAATTACAAATCGTACATCTTGATCTGTTAGCCAGAATCTGAATCGCACTGCACTATTCGTGACAGATCAGTTACTGAACTACCAATGCCAGCCACACAGCGGAATAAAGGCATTTAGTATACTGCTTTCAGAGGGTGCGTTCCATTTTTAGAAACCAATCCACACTTTACCAGGTGCTGGTGTGTTATAGAGCTGCATAAACTGATTTATTTGTTCATTTGGATCCAGCGCTGCATGCATTGATGCTGACTGGGCGTTTGTCATCCCAACAATGTGTGAAAAACAGCAGCTTGATTTGTGTGGGTTGCTGCTGTTCTCCGCAGTAAGGAAGCCTCGCTGCATGTTCCTGTGCTCAGTATTGCCCCCCTTCTGCTCCGGCAGGGTCCTCAGTGCTGCTCGGACCTGGCCGTCTCCTTCCACTACGTGGACGCTGAGCTGATGTACATGCTGGAGTATTACACCTACCACCTACGGGCGTATGGGTACCAGTACCGCTACCAGCCCAGCCTGCCTGAGGGAGTGGAGCCAGACTCTGCCAGGACAGAGCACTCCCCGCTGAGCCCCGAGATGGACGCCCCCGGGAACGGCACCTCCAAACTGTGATCACGCTGCTCTCTCTACAGCTGCACTGGACCTGTCCCGTGAGGAGTGCTGATGAAGAGTGAAGACCGTGAAACTGCAGTACCAGGGTTACACTGCAGGGGCAGGATTACTAAACAAAGTAGCTCTACCCAAGACTACTGTAAAACAGTATTTTTTTTTTTTTTTTTTTTTTTTTGTCATGTTAATTTCACTAATGGCCTTCAAAGTCCATTTTTGCTGCAATAAATGTTTGCGTTTCTTTTAATGTACGGCACATTTAATTTTACAGATTTAATAAATGCAAAATTAGCAAACATTTCTTGCACGCAAAATGTTCTTGTTTTACAGTCTTAAGTGTCTATTCACACGTTTGTCTGTTTTTCTAAATATACCCAGACTGAAGCAAACTGGGGGGGGGGACAACTCTCCTTGGAAACTAACTAGCTTTGCTTCCATATTTTCTTGAACTCATTTTGCTTTCACAATACGATTCAGAACCAGCTGCCAAAGCGAAGCCTCTGCATTCAGTTAAAACACCCTGAAAGGGAGTGTGTTTGGAAACATTACATTTTTTAAATTTATTTATTTTTTAAAGTGGTGCAAATCAAAAGGTTCTGAAGAATGGGGTGGTTAATTAGTTCAGAGTGTATTGTACAGTAATCTCATCCTTGCAGTATTAGTCTCTGGGTGTGTTCCTAGCACCAGGCTCTGCCTGTATTAGCACTGTAAACCCAGCTGCCTCATTGTCTTGCTGGGTGTTGATGGTGAAATGTACTTTGCACTGCCCAGCTGTAGCACAAAGGGCAATTAAGGGGCTTCAAATTTTAACACAAGCGTGAAATAAAGACTAATTCACTTATTCTAGCTTGAAATTGAACTGAATGCTTCAAGATACTATGGGCATCACTCTGTTACTGTCTGATGGTTGAACAAAGATGTGTTGAGTGTCTGATTTCCTGCTGTTGCATTTGAGGAAGAAAACCATTTGCAGTTTGTATATGTAGCTTTTATACCAAAATCTTGCCAAAGGTGTTTTTTTTTTTTTTTTTTTTTTTTTTTTTTTAAAAAAAAATAAGATATTTTAGATAACAAATTGAAAGTTTAAGAAGGTCTAAAAAAAACCAAACAACTTAATGTCTGTATCAGAGCTAAAGCTGGTCTCTGCATTGTATTTTACAGTTTGTTCGTGTTGTAATGTTGAGTATGATCCCAAGTATTGCTCCACAGAGCACTTCCGGGCTGAAGACTCAGTGGTACAGTAGTGGTTATACTTACACAAATGTTGGTAATGTGTTCTGTGACGGCGAGTGTCTCTTTCTAAAGAACTTTTAAAAGGCAAAGTAAGTCGCTTTTAAAAATAATGATGCTGTTTTCATTTTAAATCACCAAGCGTGTATTTAAAGTTAAACATTTCGCTGAAATGTACCAACATACCAACACAGTATATATCACTTCGAGTGGGTTGGTTTGCTGCAGCAAACACAAGTTTCTGAAGTGCAGTAGGTACAGCAGGAGCATTTTGATCTGTCGTCTAAGTCCTAAAGTCAATGAAGCCGTTCTTTATGCCAGTGGGACGATAATGCTGTCCTGTGTATCTATTGAGCGTTGTACTTGAGATAAAAATGACCCATCTGGTGGGTTCCAGTGAACGAACCAATCAGGGCTCGGTGTTACGTGTGTGTGTTGTAACAGCTGAAGAAATAGTGTTAAGTTGAATTATGTGTGGCCACCCAGGCAATAAATGTGTTTTTATTCAGCACTTGTGGTTTGTTTTCCAGAGCTTTCTTCAGTGCCCAGTCCAAGTGCCTCACTGGTGCTTTTGAAAGGGAGCAGGCGAAGCTCAGCAGCTGCTTCCTTATTTATCTTCACCTTGTAAATCCAGGCTTCAAAGATCTTGGTGGGATCACAAAGAAGGCTTATTTAAAAAGTGGTTTAGAATAAATACGCACGCATATTTAGTAACACACATCCCTGAGTCATGAATGAAGTAGATCACCGACACCTGCGTGTGAAAACAAAGAACGGTGAAATCCTTAGACGCACGCCCCTTCATCTGTCCCTGTGTTCTAACCAAGTTCAATGTGACCTGCATACATCTGTAAAGGCAGCCTGCTAAGTGCAACTACGTCATTGAATCCATGGCCTTGCCGAGTTTTTATCACAGTGCGGTCAGCGGTTCTCTAGAGCTGTAGGTAGAGTGGTGTAGTGGAGAGACTGCTGTTGATTTCTTTACCAGACTGGGTTAAAGCTTTATAATAGGGGTCCCTTTAATTAAATCATAACCCATCACTGGGGCTGGTTGCAAAACTGCCAATTGATCAGGCTTTGTACTGTTTTGTAATTTGAGCAGGGAGCTCATGGAAGGGTCCTGACACCACTGTAACCCTTAATGCCATGCAAGTGGATGAGCGGGGTTGCTTCAGTTCACACTTTTGCTGCCCTGTTTCAAACAGTAATGTGATTAACGAACTTTGGCACAGGCGGTAACCGCAAAGTGCTGACCACACCTGAACCAAGCTGAATCGGACCCACACCTGAACCAAGCTGAACCGGATCACAGCTGAATGCCCTGGTGCTCCAGAACTCTCCGTTATCCCTAAAAATGGCACAGGGACCATGACCCTTAGAATTGGACAGGTGAACCCAATCCGTCGGTCCCACAACACAAGGGGTTCTGGTTTCGCTCTAAAAGGTCTTATGTGTTGTTGCCCTTCCCTGTTTCATTTTGTTCGCCGGTGCTGTAGAACCTCTGCGCTAGGAACACCTTGCGCATGGAAGCTGATCGTAGGTCAGACACGCCTGTAACTCGCAATGGGGTTTCAATGCTTTTAATAAATGCTTCTCTTTCTACACCCTCAGTCTGGAGAACAGAACAACTCGATTACATGTTGCGTCTGTGACTGTCACGTGAATACTTGCAGCCTTGCAAAAACAAAAGGACGTTATCAAAAACTCGCTAAAATAACCCAGCCTTGTTTCTTAGTCTATTAAAATGTTTAAAGAAAAAAGAAATGCAGTAGTCATACTTTGTATTTATAAAACACTTATTATTATTATTATTATTATTATTATTATTATTATTATTATTATTATTATTATTCATAAACTATGTTTTACACCATTAAATAAAACAGCCAACACAAACCCGGGTATCTTTCTATGAAATCTGTACTGCCCAAATCATTTATACAACAACTTGCAAATGGAACAGAATGTGTGTGTGTGTGTGTGTGTGTTTGACTTTTCATTTTCAAGAAGCATATGCTCTTCTTTATACAAAATAATAATTTTTTCAGATTTGAAAACTTGATGCGCTTTGGCAACAGCGACTTCGGGACTTCTGCACTACACGAAGCGACGAAACCTGAAAAGACAAAACGAAGGGTTAACTCACATTAGCCTCTGAAGCATGCATTTCCAATTCTGTGCACTGTGCCCTGCAGCGTCGGGAACAGTCTAACGCATCCAGGTACAGGAGACACGTGTATTCCACTAAGAAAACGATGCTAACTTTCTTATCTTTTGCAATGCACGAAACAAATGGTTTAAAATGAACTGACAGGTTAAAGCTGACCATTCAAATCGCCAGTTTCCTCCTCGTAATACTCGAGTCGCTATCAAAACAAACCGTTAGGACAACCGCTCAATTTCAGGTGTACCTTAAGGGGTACCTCTTTATTTACAAAACAGTCTTCAAGGAATTACATTTTAGAGTGAAACCAAACATTATGGCGAGCCTTGGACGTTTTAATTAATGAATTGTATTGTGATCATAATACAATGTCATATTTAGAAATACTAATTGAAATGCAATACATCTAAGGCAAGGGTGAAAATAATTAATTTTCATATTTCTAAATTGAGGAGCGTTGTGTGGATGCTATTATTAGTGCCAGCAATATAGCGAGAGGCATCACTAAACGAAATTTGCAATAAAAAACAAAAATTAAAAGGTTGACAAGCCTTTCTGTTAAAAGACTTTTTCAAGAACAATGAAACGCTTGTCAGAAAAAAAGTAAACAGTAAACAACTTTCAGTACTGCTAGAGTTAAGTCTTTCGTTGTTATGGAGATGTGGTCTTGCAACAAGGACGAAAAACGAAGGTCTGTGTCAGGCTCTGCATCAGGCAGGTTGCAGAGGGAATACGCTGCCCTCTGGTGGGCAGATAATATATAGCAAAAGGCTATAGCACTACGTTTAAAATTCTTCAACCAATTGGGACACTTTCCTTAATTGTCCGTGGCTATTTCTCAAAGCGAATGTCAAATAAAAATGTTGTCTTCAGGGGTCCCCTGGTCTTACCACCCGATAGCAACGAATGACGTCCCTTGAATAAGCAGCCAGACATATACAGGCTATATCTGATTCCGCTGTACTGTATTCACCATCCCCTCCCCCCGCATTATTCCACCGCACACTTACCTCATTTTACACTTATTAGGAAAGATGGTTCCTCTTGATCCTGGGAAAGTTTCCCTTTTCAACGGGACGGGATTGCCTGGTATTAAATAATTAAAGAAAGGATGACAAGAGTGTCCTTCAATGTGCTACAACACAGCGTTTCAAAATACATTAAAACTTAGCCTCGGTGGGATTTCACTGAAATTCCACTAGAGGGCACACTTTTACAATTTGCCTTTAAGGAGTTGTTTCCAAGGTTTGCAATTTCCTCTTATTATTCCGCTTCTGTTTCTAATAATTAGACTGTCTAGTAAAGAAAGCTCAGGGGACAGGGGACGGGGAACAGGGGCGACGGACGGGGGATGGGGGACTGTACTATGTGCGGACCAACATGCAGTGCTGCACCTACTGATAATAAACATGCTTAGAAACCCTAAACAGAATTACAGGGGTAGTCTGGGTGGCTCTGTAGAGAATGCTGTGGAACCCGCTTGTATGCAACTGGCACATTTCTTAATACCAAACTCACCATTCTCTGTGTTTCTCCTCCCCATAAGCCCAACAAAGAAGTCATGCATATCTCCTGTAAAACACGCAGAGGTTTCATTATTGCATGCATTTCTTCTATAAATTAAGCACAAAGCGTGTACCAAAAGCAAGTGTTTGAAAATGCAAAAACGCGCTTGAAGTTCTTGCATTCTGGGACTGGAAGAGGAATGATCAGATTCCAGGCAACATAAACTCTTCCACTCTTTGAAGCTTCCTTACAAAGCAGCATGCACTTGCACAGGTGGTATTGAATACAATGTATAGCTGCTTGCATTAAAGAGAATGGGGATCTTATCAGGAGTTGCCAATAAAATACTGCCAGTGTAACACCTGGTTTGCATCCTGATCTAGAATGGAGCTTGATCGTTATAACCTCCTACTGCTGCACTTGCCAAGAGAATCGCGCCTGGTTGGCAGCTGAGGTACGGAGATGGAAATACAAATCACATTGCACAGCAGTTTGAGCTTTTCCAGGTTTGACTGTGGGATCGATCAGGTACAGTTTATAGTTAACAAACTCAAATGAGTCTTATTGCAATTGCTCTGCAGGAATCAGACTATTTTTACAGTATAAATTAGCAAGGAGACACAGGGAACGCAAACGTGCCTGTCCTTAGCTGTACCGAAGTTAATTCTTAATAGTTATATACAGCAAAAATGGTTTTATTCCTATTCTTTGTATTTATAGAGCCCCTGGTAGTACACTTTGGAAGAACAGAGCTAACAAAGCAATAGAGCAGGCAATATGTTCTCAGCATGGATCCACGCAATTGGCAGTCTTTTCTCAGCAGTGAGACAAACTGAATGCATGCAGCACTCTGATTAGGAGCCACTTACTTTTCTCAGGTGGCAGTTCGTTTGACCCTGAAACAAACAAAAATTTTTTTTATTAATACAGATCTGCTCGGCACACGGTGATCTTAAAAAGAAAAACCTGCAGGACAATAATGAATCAGAATTAAGCCATATAAAAATGTCTGTGAATACAGGAGTTATGCACTTGTGTGATTAACTACATATAGTTGTGCCTGACCAAAAGAAAAGTCAGTGCATGATACAGCATGCAATATCTATACAAGTTCAATTAGATTGTATTTCATGTGTTTTTCTTGTAGCTTTGATTAAAGGCTGCCTGAGCTTTCTATATGATTATTCTTTTTAATAGCTGAATAGTTGAACCCCCGAGCTCCAATGTAATAACAGCTGTCTGGATTGATTTATAAAGATGTACACTGGGAGAAGTTTTAATTGGATCTGGAAACGTATCTATCCACACAGACACACAAAACTTCTAATTAAGGAGAAATCATAAAGTGGCAGATCTTGTTAAGGAGATAGTCCGCTTCCCAGTGTCAGAATGCCTATGTGTTTGGAAAGATTCATGTACAGAACTCTCAGGCGGGCAGGTTTTAAATGTGTATAAACGATATAAAGATATAAGGGCTTCCGCTCAGGCACAGCTCGCTGGACTGTGCAACTAAATTTACACTGGCGTCCAAGTGACCCCGCAAAACGAAAACGCAACATTTTCTGCAAATCACAAATGTGTCGAATGGCTCTGGACGACCCATTATCCTTTAGAGGATTATTCTTTTTCTGTTTTGGAAAGCAATCAAATACAGATCGCTTCAAAATGTTATAATTTTAATGGTGTTTCATAAATGTTTAAGACAAAAACTTTCACAGCGCTCAATAGTACGGGATTTTGTAATGCTAAAAGAAACTTAATTCAATGATTTGACTAGAAGTCTTTATCAATGTCATCAGCGGAGTAACTTTATTTTAGTATTTCTATAATAATAATAATAATAATAATAATAATAATAATAATAATAATAATTCAGCATTGTCTACCATCTAGAATGAGATTACAGGGACAATGAGCCGTCATGACGTATGAAATGACACGACTACAGATTCACTTCGGATGACATCATACCGTTCTAAAAACGTGTCATTCTTTTTAACACAGAACTATGAGGCGCATTTCTGAGATACAACACTTCCTAGGTGGGATATCAGAAGAGATCATGTGTGGAACGTGTGTTTAGGTTTTTAACTCGGCAACACTGAAAAGCTGAAAGGCTGAAGAGAAATGTTTTTGAGCATCTCTTTTTCTAACTGAAAGTCCTATTTGCTGCCTTAAATATATACATCAATGCAATCGATTCAGATAGAGAGATGGGGTTGCACATTGTGTGGAAGAATACAAAATATTAAACTTTTTTTAACATTAGTGTATGTACCAACTCTTTCGGGATCTTTAACATGCCTTTGCAAGGGATAGTGTGCATGAAAACAAACAGTGGATGTACTTATAAGCGTTTGATGACGTGGTAACCACACTCGCTTATTTCTAATTCAATAATTCAATCTATTAGTGTGTTTTATTAATGAGCTATTGATTTGAGTCGAGATCTTTCCTATGTATTGTAGGTCCGTGGGGTTGAAAGGGTTACTCTTTTGTTGACGTCACTCCTTCATCTCGTCCTTTACATCATTTATTTAGAGCACGCGTTTCAATAATGGACGGGTCGCCAGCGGGCTAGCTGTGGTTCCAGTGGTGCGCCACATAAATTCATCATGAATCTCGTTGCGTGTTTTAAAGTTATCTTCAAATCAATTTGCTGCTGTGCCTTCGAATGATCCTTACACGGCCACGGGGAAGAAACGTTCATAACAAAACATAGCTCTAAAGTAATAACTAAGAGACAAGGAAAAAATAACCATTACGAATGCTATTACCCGTGAAGGGCTCCATATAATTACATACAGCTCAATACGCCCCGAGCAGTAACACTACGAGGCGGACTGCTAACCTTAGCTCTTCACAGATTTACACAGAGCAGATCCGTCCAGGTGAAAAGCAGTGTCTCATTCCCAACGTTTTCTTTTTTAGGAGCGCATAGGGAACTCAAGTACAGCTATTTCCGCACAATAAAGGGATAGATGTAAATTGGTCCCGTCTCTGGGGGGGGAACAAAACAGAATTTTCAATATATCATTCACGTTTTAGCCTCTCCCAGTTCAGCCCCCGTGTATTACCATCGTGAGCCGCTGTCCGTGGTGCTGAAAACTTAGCGGAGCGCTGCGACACACCGTTGGTTCATACTTACCTGGGGAAACGCTATGCACGTTAATGGTTATTTAATGTATAATAACGTTGGCTAGAGTAAAACACACACACACACACACACACACACACACACACACACACACACACACACACACACACACACACACACACACACACACACCTCAGTATTGTTAGCTTCACCAGCTGGCAGTGGGCAGGAGAGACTCGTGTAGCTCAGGAGTTACGGCGCTGGTTTGGAATTGTTGGAGTTGGAATTGTCATTTAATGCTACGTCAGAAACGGGAATGGGCGCCGGCTGGTCTGTGGAACCAAAGACATGCAACTTACCGGCGGTTCTTTTACCCATGAGTCCGACGAAACCGTCATAATTCATCCCGTCGTAGAACCGCTTCAGAAAGGCTCGGGGCAGAGTGTTTACGCTCGAAATATCCTGCTGGGGCAAATTAAAAACACACAACGGTCTGTGTCGTTCAAGACATTATAGATGCGCAGAACTAAATATATATAAAAAAATAACCATTCAAAAATAACCACGGGGCCAGCATATCGTTATAATATCGTTGAAAACCTGACCGCCTAAAACACCTATTCATATCATTTTTAAGAAAGAAAGAACGAAATGTTTTGGTTTTTTACCTTGATAGCAAAATATGTTTATTTGTTTAAATCCTTTCCCGTAACTTTTCCGTGAAGAAGAGATCACTGCCTACCCAAACCTTGCATTATAAATAATTGCTGTCGTTCTACTGTATCGCACTACTTCAATATGTACAAACCGGGAAAGGACTGTGTTTCCAACGATCAAAATGACCAGATGCCGTAGTTCACACGCTCTGTTGCGTTATTTGTATACTTGGTAACGTTAAACACGCAACTGTTTTTGTACAATAAGCCTTGTGACGTTGTAGTCTTTAACAATATAATTCTATTATATTCTATACCCAGGTAGAATTCTGACATTTTATAGACCACCCGACGAGCAACGTTTTCATTTTACATTTAAACAAAAAAGTTTCTAAATCTAAAATGATTTCTGTACAAACTTTAAATGAAAAATTATCAAGAAAAATAAACCTAATAAAAAATGCTATTCGGTTAAAACTAAAACAACCCAATGATTTTAAAAAAAAAAAAAATTCCCCATCAGATTAGTACAGTTTTTGTATTAGGCATGTTTTTCACTGAGTGTAGTTGTGGAAGATCGCATCGCGTTTTACCTTTATTTGTAAATCGCTGCTCATTGGTTCTTGTATCTCCTCGCAACTTGACTGGCACGATCGCACCATCATTAGAAACGACATTATTGCCAACACGAAGACACTTTTCATCTTCTTGTCTGTGCCACACCTGCCAAGAAGAAAAAAGGGAAGATTTAGTGCAAATGCTACTACCAGTCGGATTATTAATAAGGCAGACGGGTACATAACCACAGTACTATACAACTAAATATAAGTATCTCTCTCTCTCGACTCTCTTTGGGGGCTTCTCGCCGGTAGTAGTTTGTAACAAGAACACTCATAACGGCTGGCGTGTGTAGATGTTCTCATGTTACTCTGGTTTAAATGGTTTGCAAACCAAAAACTTTACCGGCTTTCTTAAAGGATCCGTTTGTTGACTTAAAAAAACACATTGTAATCAAAACAGTAACTGGACCACTGCTATTAAACATTCCACGGACCATCTCAATGTAATCTCATTGGAGTGCGGGCTCTGACACCTGCTTCCTATTTAACAGTACAGAACAAACACTGAGACATTCATGGAAACGGTATTTCTCTTTTACCGCTGGCAATGTAATTCACTGACACTCAAAACACCGGACGAGTCACTGTTAAAACTAAGAAAAAGTATCCACAAATGATGCTATAAAATACTTTATACTAGATTACCCTATTGAAAAATACTATGCAATACGCATCTGGAACGGACGTTATTCACCGATCCGCGCTATTTGTAAGTAATGTGTTATTTACACACGTCTATTTAAGACTACTTACCTTTTAAACAGACGCGTTTGGATGTCTTTCTCTGTTGAGGCTGGTGCGTTTGGGGAGATTAGGGTTCCCTTTTGTGTGTGGCGAAGTCTAAAACTCCTGTCCTGTTTTCTTTGCGCCTTTTTGGTTTCCCAGCTATCTCGCTGTGGATCTCGGTTTGAATCTTGGATACGATCTCTACAAGGCACCTATGTTTACCGAGCTGCTTAATGAGAGCAGTGTTGTGGCGGGGGTCCAGGATTGTCCAATCAGAAGAGGCTCGGTGGGTATGGCTTGCAGATAATGGTATGAACTAGATAGTGGTCATTTGAGCTGATTGGGTTTTTTTTTCTATCCAATTGAAGTTTTGATTAACTCAACGCTATGCTGACTGTTCTCAATTGCATCAGTGGAACACAATTCTGACGCACGAACGGAAACGGAATCCATTCTTATTAGTTACATGACTTTAATGTACGTTATATGGATCCCAAAAAGGTTAGGTCAAAGTCAGATCGGCTTTACCCTGAGTAGCGTGGACCGCCTATTTTGCGCATCATTTGAGTACAAATGAAAACAACTCATGTAATTAGATTGTTTATTTAAACAAATACCTTTTGACTTTTATGACAAGCATTGTGTCCGTTATGTCTATTGAAGGACCATATAGCCTGCATTGTTAATTCCTGTGACCTTGCTCTCCTCAATGTGTTTATTTGCGCAAAGGGTCCTTTGAAAAGAAAGCAGTTGCTCTGTATCTGTATTACTACAGCCTCCCTTTATGAGATCCTATTCGGATTTGACACTAGTGGTGTACTCCATCTCCTTACTGAACTCTCGGGACCCTATTGTTCTAGATAGCATTACAGCCAGAAAGAGGGAATCTCTATAATAACCGTCATTTGCTTTGCTTTGCTTAATTATACTGGGGTTCGGTGGCTGGGCAGGCAACACTGAAAGCTTAGCAGCAGCTGTGCCAGTATAAGCAGCAGTACTGCGAGCCACATTACCACGCAAACTAACACTAATATCTAACCAGTGAGATATCAGTGTACGCTAATTACAGTATAATCGCAGTGTATTACCACGAGTAGACCGCGCTCCCTTGCGTGCCTCTCTCCGTGGTGCTGGAACCATCTTGGCTGCGATACAAGATTGGCATTCGTTTGTCAGTAAGACCGTGCATAAGGCGAGAAAGGCGGACTGTAAATTCATCATATTAGATTGAACGTTAATAGTAAATGTATTTATTCATAAGCAAAACAAACAAGTGAGTGAGGACCCGCTGCTTATCGAAGGAAAGGCCTCGTAGGCATGAATCAAAATGAAATAAAATCAATTGGTACATAAGGAAAAAAAGAATATACTAGCATAATCCAGAAAGAGTTTAGTCTCCGTGCTCCTCCAACCACCTCACTGCGGGGAAGCATATTAGTGTTGCACCGTGCACTGAATCCTACACTGTACCTGTGGAACACAGATTAGCTTCCTGTGCCGTTTCTGCGGATAACAGCTGCAGAATGGCAGAGTGTGGGAGAAGTCTGTTGCAGCTTGCAGTCTTAAAAAGCCTCAATTAAAGTTGAAGTTGAAAACGGATAGTGGCAATTAGGGGTGTCAGCCTCCACATAGGAATGTGCCAGATAATCAGTTACAGTCTCCAGCTCGACATGAAACACGGAATCACTGCTTTTATCGTCTGATTGCTCCGGACCTCATGTCGGTGCTAAATGTGAACTTCTTAACCATGGATATTGAATACCCTAAACTATAATACTGCATGTGAAGTTCATTGTTTTCAATGTCTGTTAAGAAGTATTTAATCATGCATACCTACGAATCTGTATTTATGTAACTAGATTTTTTTCCCTGTCCGGCAACAAATATAATGTACTGAAATATATGAAAGATGTTGGCTTGTGAGGCTGGATTTAGAAAAATAATCACATAGAGGGCTGACTACGCATGTGCTACTGAAATGGGCATTGCAGGGTTGCAATTGTTAAAATTAAATTCTTAGATTATGTTTTTTTTTTTAACAATACAGATCATATTGCTGATATTTTCTTTTCAATTCTCAAGTCTATTTACCCCAAATCTGAAAGCAAAAAACACGTACTTTTCCAAAAAAAAAAAAAAAAAAAAAAAAAAAAACCTACTTCAGACTACTTACAAGAGCCAATATTAAATTACTCGTTTTTTTTCTGATTTGACAGCTTGAATGGTGACGTTATGTCTTTTCTGAAAGAAACGGTCAAACTTCCATTTGGAGTAAATGGGTTTGAGTATCTCGCCGATTGCATTGTGTCACTTAAAAGTTGGATCTTGGAGAGAGTTAAGTGGAATCAACACAAATGTGAGAGCTATCGTTACACAAATAGGATGCAATACTATAGAGGTTAGGAAAATAATCAGAAATTGCAACACCCCAAACGAACAGCCGGATTTGTTTGCTTAAAGCTTGGCTGGTGAATTATTCCGTGCCGGGAAACAGAAAACATGACTGGCAGGAATATTTATGCATTTTGCAAAATAAATAGAATTGCTTCCCAGCTCCTACAATGATCTCTAAATAGAGGTTGAACTGGCGACCTACTTCTGAATCTTCTAAAAACCTCAATATCCTGGAGACATTTACAGGAGTGTGAAATCTGAACAGTACAGTGGCAGGTCTTAATACCAGAAGCCTGTCACTCTACATTAATCCTGCTAGCGTTTCCCTCCCATAGCAGCACTAAATACACTGATAAAATACAGTGGCCCTCTTTATTCATTTTAAACACAGTGGTTCAAGTAACTAAGATACACCCTGTGGCATCTGATCGTGAATCTCTGGCACTTTACCTTGTTCTTGAAAGTGTTAAATTGTTAAAGACATCCTTATAAAAGTGTAGCAAAGCAC
Source organism: Polyodon spathula (assembly GCF_017654505.1). Classification (NCBI taxonomy): domain Eukaryota; kingdom Metazoa; phylum Chordata; class Actinopteri; order Acipenseriformes; family Polyodontidae; genus Polyodon; species Polyodon spathula. The sequence continues at coordinate 409,393 of NW_024472312.1, read as the reverse complement.
AGTGAATGCATGGTAAAGCACAAGCAAGCATTGTAAAGACCAGAGATGCATGGTAAAGCTTATTTAAAAAAACAAACCATGGTAAACTAACCCTTATAAAAGTTTCCTACAGTAAAAACATAGCAAAGTGGAATAAAGGGCAGTGAAAGCATGGTAATTCATAGGTAGACAAGAATAGCAGTGTATAGTATATTAATAAACATGGCATAACCATGGGGAAAGCACAGGGAAACACAATGTCTGCTGCAGAGTCACTTACAACAATTTCTCACCCAAAAGATAAAGCACAAGGAGGTTCAGTGACTTGCTCAGCACCACACAGTGAGTCAGTGGCTGAGCTGGGATTTGAACTGCTGGTTACAAGCCTGTGTCTTTAACCACTGGACCACACAGCCTCCTGTAGAGTTATAGCAACATTATGGTCCGTGCTACACAACAGAACCCAAACGTTAGAGTCCATTTATTTTCCAGTACTTCAGGATTAAATAATTCGAATGTGGTTGCATTTTTTTATGGTGCACTGCAACATTATTGTGCATGAGATTGCATGGTTACAACATGCATGTGCACTTGGAAAAGTCCTGCAATGAGTATTGAATGCATTACACTGTATGCACCCTCGGCCTACAAACCCAGCCAATGACACCTGTGTGTGACATGCATATGTTTGAGTCATTAGATTAATGCAAAAGTGGGTTTGTTTGTAACACTGACAGCTTTATTTCTTTTATAGTGCAAAAGGTTACTGGTTTTGCAGAGCTTATAAGTTTCTCAATAAAAGGGGCAGATTGTCTACAACGTGTAAGATCCATGACGATGTTAATCAGATTGCACCGCATGTCTGCTTGCCCAAGCGGGATGTATTTGTACATCTCTACAGTCCTGCATCGTGTAACAAGCTCATTGAATACATCTTAGACGTGTGGTCCAGCGTTTTGCACAGATTGAAGGCTGAAGTGGCTGGCGCAATGGGATTACGTGTGGAATGCTGGGCTAGGTCACAGAGCACAGCATGTCAAGATGTCTTAGTCTCTAGCCAAGGGTAATAGAAGCACATAAAGCTAATAAAGCTCTGACGAGCTCCACAGCATCCGGATGTTTCTATTACCCTGGCAGAGGATCAGCGAAGAGGCAGGCATTATTACATGGCATTAAAAAGCATGATATGCAGAGACAGGGAGAGGGCATCCTCCAACTCGGTCATTCTCCAGCTTGGTACAAACGCAATCACAAAAGTAATGTTTAACATTGTAAGGAGACTAATTTGATGTGTGCAAATGAGTGAGCACAATGCCAATTGCTATGTAGTAAGTTTCTTTCTATTGATTCCTATATTCCAAATGTTACACACATGCAGCTCAACCATTATCGTTAGATACAACAGTGTAGCACCGAGTTATAAACAGAAAGCAGACAGTGATCAGTTATCAGGTATGGAGATGGTCTGTGTAAAGGAGAGCAGTAGGGCAAGAGTGAAAAAGGGCCACTGAGGTAAGAAGGAGAACAACAGACTGTACGTTGCAGTGAAGAACAGAAATCTATTAGTGAGGTGCCACAATGCCAAAACAATAGCCTTTAGTTTTGGTTTCTTTGTATTGTTCAGCTGTACACCAGGACGCTTCCTACAGCAACCCACAGCTCTGCTTCCACGCTCGGGTAAGCACAGTGGGGTCTTCCCACTTCTCTTTTATACTGTGATTATTCGGTTAAGCATCTTAAAGTAAGTAGTCTTATAGATGTGTAAACACACCTTTACACAGGACAAAATGAGTCCAGTTTTCGATTTCAAACAGACAGTCTTTACAAAGTCTAGCTACTTAGTTTCATTTAAAGGCTTCTGTTAATTATTTTTTCTTGGCTTTTTACAATGTTCCCAATGCATCATTATAACCTGTCAGGTATAACTGTGATATATTGTTGCGGGAGAACAATAGGATCCTTATTTTTCAAACTCTGTTAGGCAAACTGTTAATTTGCAGAACCATGCTGATGTGTCTGACTTTTCACAGCTACTCGATGCGGTATTTATTATATTCATAATTAATCACTCATTGAAATTGTGATTCATGACTGTATGCAATTGAAACAAATAGGAGCCAGTATTAAAACTCCAAAGTGTGAATCACAAATATAAAAGCTCATTACAATAGCTTATATTAACAATTAGGAGGTAGCAAATCAAGCTATGGAGTAGTTGGCATTAAAAAAAATAAATAAATAAAGAATGACATTATAGTTTTCCCCCAGTGCAACCTCTACTAGGATAATAAAACTCATCTAGTCCATCAGACTCCTGATTAAGAACTAAGACTGCACTACAGTATATATAAAAGAGAAACATCGCTTAATCGCATTTTAAAATTCTTCCATTTCGGTCTTTAGATGAAATGAGATGATTGCAGCCAGCGTTACCAGTTTCAGGTTTGTTGCATTGGAAATATGCTGCCCAGTGGTCAAATGGTGCATTACCACCTAATTGGCACGGCAAAATCTAAGTGGTTGCCAACTTGAGAGAGACAGCTGGGGCCATAAACAGTGACGGACAGAGGGAAATGATGGTTAGAGAGGCTTGTCAAGTCACGTCATGATGGAATGGATCCCTCGAGATTCATTCCAGCACCTTGTGGAATCTGTGCCATGTTGTGTTAAAGCTGTGATCAGGGCAAACCGTTATCTAACCTGGATAAACCAATGTCTCCCTTCCCTAGCTAACTGAAGCACAAATCTTAAGCAAAGATGAAACAAATTCCCCCTACCCTAGATAATTCTAGAATTTTTTTTCTTAAACTTTTAAAAATTCATTCCCTGCTCTAGATTCTCAGAACTACATTTCCCATCATCCTCCTGCTCACTGGTAAATCCATCTGTTACATATGTGAACAGGAGGATGATGGGAAATGTAAGTCCTTTTGTACCCTTTAAACCCCATCCAGGTGGACTGAACAGTTCAAAGATCTTCAATTTGATAAACAAAGAAGAAAAACCCTATTAGTTCCTCTTCGCAGACAGAAAGAGGTTTTAAGAAGTTGTAAATTTCAAAACCAGGACAGTGCGTCACAGAGGTGTATTGCTGTGCGCCTTCGCATGGCAGATGCTATTACGTTTCTAATTGCAAGAGATTTGGAATAATGGTTTGAGAGAGACTGTAGGAACGCCGCAGTGCAGCAGGTCAGAGAAAACCAACAGCAATTGGAAATCCATCACGCTTATCATAGTAATCATTATAATTTCAAAAGCTATTTTGCTATTCTTTCATCTATCAATGTTTTAACTTGAACAGATCGCCATGATGTGTTTAATAGAACCCAGACTGATTAGCAGCTCATGTCTGGCTCCTGTGATGATAAACGATACCACAATGGCAGGTGTAAAGAGGTCAAGGTAACTAGCTATTAGCTGCTGCACTTCCAAGCGGAAACAATGGACTTTCACTTTTTCAGTTGCCGACTGGTCAGCTGTGTTTAACAATGTATTCATTTGTCAGGATGAGCCATTTTGACAATCCATCTGTTGCTATGCTGCCTGCCAACATTGTGCAAGCCTGCTTTGTAGTGCCTTGTGCAATAATGCTAGCAGTGGCTTTCAGAAGGGATGCAAAGTGAGCTAAGATTTTGGTCTATAGTACACATAACCAGATCACAGATGCAGCAAAGGGCATTAAAACCTGTAAAAACACATGCAAAGTGTGCTTAGGTCGGCCAGGATGTCCTCAGCTCACAGCTCACCAGCGTCCCCTGTGGTCTGTTCGGGCACCTGCAGGCTTGCCTGTAAGCTGCCCAGAGCTGTAGCTCTGAAGTGGATGCATGGGGAGCCTGCAATATGGAAAGAAGCGGGCAGCTGATGGCACACGCTTCGGGGGACAGCGTGTGTTTATCTTCGCCCCCTCCCGAGTCAGCGCAGGGGTGGTAGCGGGGAGCTGAGCCTAAACATAATTGGACATTCTAAATTGAAAGAAAATAATAAAATAACTGGCAGCTACAAAATTAAAAAAAAATAATAATACAGAATCACCGATCAAACCTAAGAAATAAAATAAAGGAACCAACAGTTTAACACTTCAACATGAATTAACTATAATCTGTAGTTTTAGAAGAAACTAAATTAGATAACATACAAAAAAAAAATATGGATAAATAGACACACTGCTGTGATGCCTGAAGGTTTAAATAGACAGGAATAGCAGATCGTTACGTCATTAACTATGTAGTAAATGAAATCACAAACATGAAGAGATTTAAATGGAAATAAGTGAGCACAGTTTATATATAATAATATTTTTTTGGCTAAGTGACATCTATTGACAAGTTCATTTCTGAAAATCAACCCTTTGGTCATTCTATTAAAGATGAAACAGCTTCCGTTCTAGACATTTATGTCTGTATGCAAAATTCTCATCATAGAGCCCCATGTCCTTCACAAGACAAACCGTCAGGCAAACAGCAGGCGTCTTTCCCACTGACAAGCTGGTGCAGCTCTGTATGGACATTATTTAATAAAGACAAGCAGTGTCAATATTGCCCTTCCCAGAATTCACAGTAGAGCATGAAACACAACAATAGGAGGCTGCTGATTCCTCCAGTTGGATCAATATTACCACTGCATGGCCTCAACATGCACAATAACTAGGACACTACTATATGTGTATGCTTCCCAGTGGGGAGATTGGTAGCAGCATTTGAAGCTATACACACTATCGATATAGTATAGTATAGATATTTCAACCAGTTCTTAAGCCGACAAAGAGAAAACTTAACCTCACAGAGGGATCCTCTCTTGTTCTGAAAGACACCTTATACTTGCTCCCTTCTCTGATCTAGATGCCTGTATGGCTGCAATTCCATATGCCAGATTAGAAGGACTACATTTGAAGGACTGAAACAAGGGTGACCCTATGGTGACCCACTCTATTTCTTTCACAGTTTCTTTTCCAATGCAGGTGATACAGTGTTGTACTTTTTGTTTATTTTTTAAAAGTGTTCTGAGACGAATGACCTAGTGGTTACAGCCCTGGTCTTCAAACAGAAGGGTGTGTACAGTGTTATTTATTTACTCAATGTTTATTCCAGGTACGCTCCATGTTTGCATCAGTGCTGTACACATGCAGTCTTGCACGTGTGTCGAAGTGCATCATAGAAAAAGTGACAGTGCTCTAATGTCACAGTGACATGTCTGATTGTCTCCAAAGAGGTTTAATCTTAGTCTAAACATTTGACAGAATATAAAAACCCTCATACCTGCAGATATGAAACTCAATCTTAAAGGAAGCTTTTTTTAAATCCTTCCACTTTACATTCCCACCATCCCCTGCTGTATTGTGCTGAAGATCTTTTGGTTCTTTGCTTGGTCTCTTTTTACACTTCAAAGAATAAGTAGCGGGATTCTGAAAAATATAGTGTTACAAAAGCTTCATATCCCTGACAGTTTTAGTCACTCTTTGACATTGTTGGCAGTAGGCACTCGCTTGCCTGGTGCTTCTCTATCAGGATGCCATAAATCTCTCATATTTATTATGAGGACTTGTAACCAACACCAGCCATTCTATAGGATAAAAAATGTATTGGAAATATATGAGAGTAAAATGTATTAGTTAAAATGATTGAAGAGATGAAGCAAAACTATAATGAAAGATGGTAAACAGTGAAACCATGGTAACCTTGTAAAAGAGATCGATCAATGGAGTAGCAGCTAAAGGGCTCGGTCCTATTGATAATTAGTAAGATAACTAAAACAGACTGTAGTCACGTATGTCCTGAGCCCATATGGTATAAATACTGGGAATGGAGGCGACACGGACAGAGAAGCCTCTAATACCTCCAGGATCACCACGGGCCATCAGTGAATCAGTCTGAGGCCTCTCTCCAGGGATTGAGAGCCAACCAATTGCCTATCTCTCTTAATACTAGTGGCACATATTGTATCACTAATTTAGAATATAATGTGGGTATTTGAAACTAATGAATGGTAACCTTGTTAAAATGTGAAAGATGGTCGGGTCTCATCCTTATCACATAACCAAGTAGTTAATTCCATGCTTACCTTCACTCGTAAACCTTAGAGTTCTGGCTATGTGACTTTGCTGCAGTAAAGATAGTCATTGAGTGGCAGGCACACCCATCCCTTACAGCCTCACTGCCACCCTGGCTGCACATGGCTTCTCTAGACGTCCGAGTGACAGCTGTGCTGTAAAGAAAAGGGTAACCAGAATAAAGCTATTTGCTTTGACCCCAGCTGGTAACGCCACTCTCATCTGACAGCCCTTTCTCCTAATTGACTCTAATCTGCCTCCTAGGGGTCCCCGCTTGGCAGGGGCTGCATCCCGTGCTGGCTGGGGAGGGGGGGTTCCCAGCAGGCAGGGGGGCAAATTAGCAAAGCCATTATACATTCACTTTCTTTTATCAAAAGGCTGATCCCTGTTTAGTGACATTGAAGGCTCCAGGAGACAATGTTTAAGAAGAGGCTCCCGAGCAGAGAGTCCCCTCCAATGGGGAGATCAGTCCTGTGAGAGTGCTTGAAGCTGCTGACTCCCACAAGCTTGTGTAGTATTATAAGATGTTCGATATACGCTGCCTGGCTACATCAGGACCTGGACCTTGATGAGACTTGGCAGTTGGAAGGTCTCGAGGGATTTATTCCGGGATTCATATTTCACGCAGTGGGTGCGGAGAAGTCATTCAAGTTCATCCCAGGTTGAGATCCAGGGACTGTGGTGGCCGTGAAGGATCCTCAGACCATTGTGGCACAGTGGAGGGGTGCATTATCAACTAGAGACGTCAGGGTACAAGAGTAGCATTGCTGGGTCCACTTCATCCACAGCAGCTACTTTAAGAACACAGCTGTTCAGCTGTTTTGGTACCGTTTTCTATAGGCAGCAGAACTCATATAATAGGCAAGATAAGTCACATGACTCACATCTCGCACACACTTGTCTGATTCTGTCAGTGATGCAATGTAAAGAAAGGTCCTGCCACTGACTGACACAAAGGCATGTAAAGCAAAGCAGTCGAAACGATGGACAAAAAGGCTGTGGAAACACTTGTGAAAATGAGATAAATGCATGACCTATTACATGCGTTACTAGAAGTTCAGTATACAAATAAAATGGGAATAATTCTTGTTTGAGAAAATCAATATTTTAGCGGTGTTCCGGTACCTTCAGATGTAGGACTACACCCCTGAAACCAGGACGATATGAAGTCAGAATCTGGCAGCCGTAATAAAGTATACACTAGATAAGACATACAGCAATCTGGAAACATCCTTAACAGTGATAGATGGATCTCTCCTGGTGGCCGTGATTTATAATGTGTTTTACAAGCGCTAGGGTTTCATTTATTACTTCCGTTAGCTCCATTAATTTATTACCGCAATTCGAACATTTTGCAGAAGACTAGAAGTATAAAACAGCCTCGGGAGAGGGTTTCTAATAAAGCCATGATGTATCTGTCCACTGCATGTAACCAATCATCAACACAAAGCCTTACAAAACTCTTGATTTCTTTTACAAAGGGGGCATTATGATGTTTCATTACTCGGTGTGGCGAGACTTCATGTTGACGTGGCAGATGATCCAACGTCATTGTTGTGCTAGCTGGGTTAAGGAAAACGCGTGCAGTAATTGTACAACATCAGTCTTAGACTTGACAAGGAGGGAGGGAGAGAGAGAGAGAGAGAGAGAGAGAGAGAGAGAGAGAGAGAGAGAGAGAGAGAGAGAGAGAGAGATGCTATGAACAGACAATAATACACCTTTGACATATTGCAAGTCCAAGTGTTTTGCATCACCTGCTGTAATTAACTCTTTGTGCTTCTCAAAGTCGAATGAAACCTGCTGAATAATGTTACGTTAACATATTGAATTGCATACCGCTTTGTAGCTTTCTAACTGACAAAAATGTGACATTTCAAAATTTAACATGAAATACTGTACTACTATTGTGGCTTTGTGATATCTTTTTGTAGTTTCTTTGATTACAGGATGTTAAATAAAATATCTAAATTATGTTCATGTAGGTTTTTTTTTTATGTCTCAATCCTAAAATTCTAGGTGATGCAAAACTTTTTGCCATAGCTGTACCTTGGAGAGATAGTCAAAGAAATATTGCTGAAATGTATTCAGTGGCCACATTCATATTCATTCTTATTACAGAATTTATAACAAGATATCATGCATGAATGACGTCCATAATAAATGACACACTCTACTGAAGAGTCATGGATCTCTTTATTAGATTATTTGAGGGGGTGCCGGGTATTTCAGAGAGCAACATGTAATAAGCCACAAATTATACTTTCGTTTCCCTGTTAATTCAAAATTAAAGAATGTTCAAATATTTGTTTACATGAAACGTAAAATATGCTGGTCCCGGCACTAATTGCAGGTATAAAATAAAATCACATTTTAATGCTCTTTTTGAACGATACAGGAATTCACTTTGTCATGCAATCTAAAAGTGGCCAGGGGATTCGATTCAGCCACACCACTTGTTCAGTTTATACATCAAACTATGGATTGCACTGTGAGGCATCCAGAAATCAACTCTTGTGTAGACTGCAGCTCTTTAGTTCTGTATTAACAATACATTATCTGAGCTCACATAGATATTCAAACCCACTGCATCAGGTAGCAACAGGTGGGAGGCTGTTTAGTTCAGTGGCTTGCGCAATGAGTGAGGAAGCTTGTGTACCTGCAGCTGCAACGACTGTGCACACAAACTGGTAAGCCAACCAAGCCTGCTTTCTGATGAATGGAAGAATGTACAAAACCCAGAAGTTTTATTATAAAAGAGAACATGATTGTGGGACAAGTTATAACAGGGTCTATTATTCTATATATAATCCATAAAGCCAAATATGATCTAAGGGTATGAAAAGGGGGGTACATTCATCTTTCTCTAAAATTCCTTATGAAATCAGTAGAACTAGTCCGATTGATGGTGAGACAGCAAGAGCCAAGAGCTATTGTCAAGTGTAATGAATTTGACATCTGCATTAGCAGTCCTGTCAGACTCACAGCATCTCGATAATAACGTGAAGCTTTGCAACTTGCTTGAGCTGAAATGAAAGAGCGCCCAGACCTTAGTAGAACAACAGGCTCCCCTTTTCTTTCTTTTCTTTTCATCGCTTCCCATGAAAACCAGGGCATCCAATGTTCCTGCTATAAAGAACTAGTTCAGAGATAACCAATGCTTGGGATGGCAAGCCGGCAGTGTCTTGGTCCGTCATTTGGAGATGTTAGTGAGGGAGGCGTGGTGGTTAGATGCAGAATGTGTGACTGGTTTGGTCACAGGTGGAATTGTGGATTTTCTTTTAAACACTATCAAGGTGTCAGCTGGGGTTTATCTCGACACAAACATATTTCAGTGGGTTTTTTTTTCAGGTTTTTTCTGATGCTCAAAAATCAGTGTTCATGTGTTATTTTTATTTATAATGTCCAACAAGTAATGACTCTTTCTTTCTGTTGTTGCTAGGGTTACAGACGTCCTGGGAAAACTGTGACCGTCCCAGTTTTCAGCCTTAATTTTGTGTCCTGGTTGGAAATGGTACAATTGTTAAATTGTCCCGGTTTTGCTATGGTATTCACACCTCCTTCCAGTCCCCTGGTTGCAGCTGTGTCTTTGTGTAGATTTGCTACCTCTTTGTCTTCTCAGCCTCCATACTTCAGCTATCAGAATGTGCCTGTGGGAGGCTGACTCTATTGAACACCTGAAGATTACTCACATCAAATAACAGTTCAGAAGGGAATCACAGCAGTTTGATATTGCAACAAAACACATTAAATAAGTCCCCAGTGTTCTTATGTCATGCTGTACGAAAACACCTAAAAATGTTAATTCAACATATTTTTGTTACATAGCAAAATGCTTCTCTTGCAAACATTATAGTACGTGATTTATTATATTACACAATGTAGACCCTTATATTGATGTGATGTAGTTATCTGAAATTTCTTTGCATCAGGTAGTTTGTACCTTATGTCTTAACTCGATCACTAAGTGGATAACTATTAATTTACTATATATTAACACAATAATATCAGGTGCTTAGCAAGACTCAAGGTGATTTTCAGCCCACTCTATACAGAGCAACCTTTTATAACACTTCTGGTAAATTAGCCTGTACTGTACCACACAGTATCCTAGAAATATTATATCATATTGATCGCTGCCCCACTTCGGTCTCAATTCTTAAACACATTGCACAATGAAAATCAAAGTGGCATTTACATGCTAAATATATCAAAATTACTGTACACAGAGTTACAGATTACACTTGGAATGCAACCAATGTAAAGCTCTTGTCGGAAGCTGCTCTCAGAGATGGAACCATTTCATTTGAACAGTGAATAGAATATAACCTTGATGTAGGAAATTACTAAGCAGAAAAGAAACCAAACAATGCGACAAATGAAAAATAAAACAGAAAACATAAATCTTTCACCCTTGTAACCCGACAAGCGCCAGTAGCTTTTTAATGATTAAAATATGAAAACGTTACTGCAGTGAGGCGTTGCAATGGAGATGTTAAACTGTCCGTTCTGCTACCATTGACAGTGCAGATCCAATGCATTGTGCCGCTCAACAGTCATTTGGTATGGGGAGCGCTTGATGTGTTGATACTGACAAACTAAAAGAGGATTTTAAAAGGTCCTGTTTCAAATCCCAGCTGTCTGTGGACCGATGCAATCAGAGCTGTGCCTTTGAATCAAAGGCAATTTGTTCTAAACTCTTCGACCACATCTTGTAACGGAGCACTTCAGCAAAGAGCTACTGTGTTGCGGTATTACCCTAAAACACAGTCTCTGTGATCACTTTCAATCTGCCTCAACCCTGATTACAAGGCTTGGTCGTGTTCAGAGTGAAAACAATGTCAAGAAAGTGACGACTCATTAGGGAGGGCAGAGGCTTGCTTTAATTGCATCAGCTGTGGCTTATGCCTATCATATAACCAATCAAACTGTTAGATCATGAAACCCATCTTTGTAAGGAGAAGGACAGGCATTTTGTTGTAATCTTAGCGCTTGTGTAATTTGTGTACAGCAGTGTTTTTTTTTTAAAGGTTTGTTATTTAGGGAGGGTTGGGGTTGTGAGGGTGATCAATGACAAAAAGGAATACACTTTATGACACCTAAGTTCTATGACCTTATAACCCTCCGTTATCCTTTCTAGAGCCCCAGTATATATTGTTTTCCTTTAAACACTAATAACAGTTCATCAGCTGAGCAGTTCCTTCTTACCATGGCTTTTATTTTGCGAACCTCAATTACTTGTTAATACGTTCAGCTGACCCTGCCTCTAATATGTCTTTTTGGGAGCACTAGTAAGAAACTAATACCACACACAGCAGTGTGGAAATGTATTAGAACACCTCAAGATTTGTCGTTTACGGCCCTTCTACCCACCTGCATGAAAACCTGAGAATTTCAATTTCTTCTCAGTAATCAGTGATATAGAAACAATAGGTACTCCTGTGTGGAAACTGCATTGTGCTTTAATTGGGCATCTTAAACAACTTCTAAACAGTATTGTGAATTTTGTCATTTGTAGCTCTGTGTTCCTTTTCTCTTGCTATTGCATGTGTGGCATTTTAAAGTCATCAATTAAATTAGACAATCACTAATTTGCCTGTATTGACAGTTTCCCCAGCTTTTCAGTTAAAGCAGTTTCATATCATATGCACACTGCTGTATGACACATTTAAACAATGGTTTAGCAGTTAAAATAGCATTTAAATAAACACAGGGAACTTCAATCAGCAGTCGTGCGACAGCGAGCCCCTTTCCTGCAACAGTGTGTGCTACGTATGGCAGGAGTGTACAGTCGGCAGTGCCCGTACATGCCCAGTTTACTAAGTATCTAATTAGCTTATTTATAAGCCTCCCTGTCAAACCCGATTTAACATTGCGTGTTGTTAATGCAGCATAGCCTTGGGTCAGCTACTGAATGACAATAAGATTGCACTGATGATGAAAAAAAAAAAGATTATTAATATCATCATGAAGGAGTTTTCGGAAAGCGATGTCGCTTGTTCGCTTGTCAGGGCTAGATGGAGAGCTATTAAACGGGGTGCTGTATTAGGTGAAGATTTCCATGAAATAATTCCCTTCCAAACTATCAAGAGCTTGTGAAAAGGTGCCAGACTGCAACGACACCCCGAGCAGGAAGACCACAGGCAAACGCACCATGAGGTCTGAGACGCAGGCCAGGTCATTCACCTCACCGACCAGCGCGTCTCAAAGCAGCACTAGAGGGACCGTTCTAGAAGAGGACTGAGAGGAGAGTTACGTGACCAGTCCTGGAAGTCAGATACTGCCTGGGTCCACTACGTCAGCTAGAAACATCATCACCTCGTCGAGGTTCATCACTAGCTGTGTTACTGGCCTGCTGGTGTGAGTCTTATCTTGTGGATTAATCCAGATCACTCAATACAGTCACGCTGGATCCTTAGCTAATGTATGATTGCACCACTATGTCATTGTAGATATAACTTGCTGTAATCCTAACTTGCTTCATATTGTATTCTGTTAGTATTATTGCACTTACTGTAAAGTATTTAAATATCAGTAAATAAATAAATAAATAAATAAATAAATAAATACAAATAACTCAAAATCAGTTAAAGTTTCATTTCCTCCTGAACCCAAGTGGCTGCTGTCACTCTTATAACATGTTTTACAGTCACTGCAAAAGCTGAATGTGTCAGAAATCCAGTTTTTTAAAAGGACTCCTCATTAAAAAGGCTTGCAGTTAAAGTTACCATCAGCAGTGCCAAACATTCTATAAGGAAATTTTTTTAAATTTTTTTTTGTCTGCAAACGAGGGCACACAACGCCTTGCTATGCTGCTATAGATTCCAATCTTTAAAAGTTTCTCAGGTATAGCTTAAATATGTAGCCAAACAGCTCTGGCCAAAAGTTTTGCATCACCTAGGATTAGGATTGAGAAATAATTTTAAAAAAAATCGCAAATGTCCACTGGAAGCCAAAATAGTAGTCCAGTATTTCCTATTATATTTTGAAATGTCACATTGTTGTCCATTTTTTAAGTACATGGAAAACTACAAAGCAGTCTGTAATTCAATATGTTAACATAACGTTACACAGCAGGTTTGATTCGACTTTATTAATTCTGTAGGGTGATAGAAAACATTTTAGAACGATGCTACAAACTGGGGTTAAAGCTACATTCTATGCAATAACTGTGTAATTAACTAAGCCAAAATACAGTATGTGATGCAGTGTCTGTGCATACATTGAAAAACATTATTTGACCTGAAAAAAAAAAAGTTAAGGTCAGTGTAAAATGTCGCTTTATTTTCCATTGAAATCCCTGCAATACTAAACCATGAAAAGATGAATGACCCTGAACTGGATTATGATGGTTTTGCTCTCTGTATCCAATGAGATGCGTTTGCATGTCCTCAGACAATGCATTTAACAGCGTATAAAGAGAGCGGGAGAACTGGAATATTTCAATTAAATTCAAGGACGGGAGTGTGCGGCTTGCCTGTTCTAGAAGGAGCAAGCAATCAAGGCTGTTCCCTTATTTATTCATTGTGCTCATGTTCTTTCCCTAAACTCCACGCTGACCTTCACATGGAGACTAGAGCCGCAGCAGACATAGGGATATATATTCAATTTAGAGAAGAAGAAAAAAATAATTTAAGAAAAAAAGGGGGTGTTTGAACTGAAATACTTTCCCTTCAGGTCTTCAAGTTTACATTTCAGACTTGAATTCTGTCTCTATTTATACACTCTGTATCTATCCATATCTCTCCTGTTCTGCGTCCCAGCTGCACACACTTGGGCAGCAGGGGTGTGCAATTTTTTTTTTTTTAGCAAACGCTGTCCAAAATGCTAGAAAAATCTAATTGTCCTTCTTAAAAATCTGCTTGCCCCGCCCTGTCGCACAAAATACACAAAAGTAGAATGGAACTTGTAGGGTTTTTTCTTATTATTTACATACTTATTTTTTTTAAACCTTATATCACATTTTACAGCTATCCTTGCTCATGTAACACCTTGTCCCATGATGGTTAACTGGAGCACTGCTGGAGCAGGGGGTCCTGGTTTCATACCTTGATGGCTTTTTATTTTGAGTGGGGGGGTGGGGGGGGGGTGGCGCTCACCAGTTTCCCCTGTAGTCTGGCCGGGCGCCTGCAGGCTTGCCTGTAAGCTTCCCAGAGCAGCATGGTCCTCCGTAGCTCTGGGCTGGTTGCATGGCGGGCCTGCAGAGTGAAAAGAAGCGGTCGGCTGACGGTACGCGCTTTGGGGGACAGCGTGTGTTCGTCTTCGCCACTCCTGAGTCAGCGCAGGCGTGGTAGCGGTGGGCTGAGCCTAAGTACAATTGGACATTTCAAACTGGGAGAAAAATCTTCGTCTGGCGATACGAATTGCACACCCCTGGGCAGGAACCAGCGCCAGGGCTCTCCCTGTCTCAGGGTGCCTCAGAATAGCAGAAGCTTTAATTGCTCACTGAAGCAGATTATTTCTTAGCACAAATTGATTAGTTTAATTCGCTTCTCCGACCTCCTCCAAAGTGACACTAAACAACTAATCAATGAGCCAGAGTGAACAATGAACACACTCCCGATCGAATTGGTTTACTTATCAAGCACGCCCACAGTTTCAATTGATTGAGGGAGGCTAGCCGCGCAGTCAACACAAGCAGTGAATTAGCAAGCGCAGGAGATTGGACCCTGCAGTTTCAAAGCCCTCGCTACGCAATTGAATCAAACAAAAGAGTTCAACAAAAAGACCAAACCAAAGGAACAACACACCCAAGCTTTGCGATCACGGAGCTAGGACAGAGAGCACAGCCTGCTGCTCTCGTTCCGTTCTCAAACATAACCAGCAAGCGATGACTCAACCCAGCTCCACTTTTATACAGGCGCCCATCCCAAAATGGCAATGTTGGCATATAGAAGGGGTTCTCTTGTCCTCATAGCTCGTGCCACCAAGCCTTCCTCTAGACCTTCTCAAGTGCAATAATGTCTTTACCACACCAAAAAAGCACATTCCAGGTGAGCACTAGAGCATTAGATAGACTGAACTTCCCAACACTTCTATTTCACTCTTGCAGCAATGCAACCAAACAATGTTGTCTGGCTCCTTGGCTGAAATGTTTGTGTGATTTTATTACCCACTTGTTATTTTTTTTAATTCCTCCTGTCTATGATGGAGTGTTCCTAAATTATACATGATTACCCTTAAGAAGTCGTGCCAAGTCGCATCAAGATGCAAATGGCTGCGTGTCATTCCGATAGAAGACATTACTTCCACATCTGTTACCACAATGACAGCTAATTTCTTTCTTTCAGATGCTGCAGCTGCAGGTGGCAAGGGATGGAATGCCTATTGTTGTTGCCCACGGTTACAGCAAAGCTGCTACATCAGTCAGTCCCTGGTGGGGTTTCCGAGTGACGTCCCCCACAGTGGTCAGCAAGGGGTCTGGAATAGCCAGGCGCTTTGCTGCAGTGAGGGGCTATCATCTCTCTACTCTAACCTTCTCAAGGACAGCCAGGGCTTCAGGCTGAAGGCACTTCCAAGCCAGGATTAGCACAGCTTCCCCTCCTTCATCACAGCATCTGAAATCCAAATGCTTCTCAGTTACAGTAGCTTGCAGCTCTTACAGGAAACTTTTGTGTTATTATCATTATTATTTATTTGTTTCTTTGGCAGACACCTTTACCCAAGGTGACTTACAGGTGTTAGAGGGCAGTACAGGGTTACAGTGCAAGCTTAATATTTAAACACAGTGTAGTTAACAGTAAGCAAATAATACTACTAAAATACAAAAGGAACTGGGATGCAACAAGTTAGGATTATAGCAAGTTATATCTACAATAGTATTGCAATTGTGCAGAGATATATTTTCACAACCTTTTTTGTTCAGTCTTCATAAAACAGGATTACTGTAGGCTGACTGTGTTAGGAGAGAGTTGAAGTAAAAACCTATTGCCAATTCACCTTCTAGACTTCAATGTGGTATTTGATCAACTTTACTAAACTACCCTTATATAAAGTTTGCCTTGCTAAAATTATTGCAAAGTGTAATAAAGCTTAGTGAAAGCACGACAGGCATAGCAATAAGACTCCCATTGCAGAGCAGTTTGATCCAATCCTGGTTTTACTATGAGTTTAAAACACACCTGAGCTTGTTGCCCAAACACTGTGGCTAATCAAAACCCTAGTAAAAGCTGGAATGGGTGAAACTGCTATGCAACATGAGTTTTTATTTCCCTCCCTGCATAGATGGGTAAGCGTTGTAAAGTGCAGAGAAGTACGGTAAAGCATATTGAGAAACATGGTAAAGTGTGGTTGAGGAATATCATAATTATGGGAAAGTGCAAAAGTATGGTGCAAAGTAATCATGGTACATTTTTATAAGGGAACTTATAGACATTTTATAGACATTGCAGCCCACATGGCTCGCATTTGGTCTCATCTTCAACCATAGGGGCTCATATACTCAGTCAAGCGCATGTCTTATGTATGAAACCAAAGAAGCAAGTGCGTTTTCATAGTAAACTGTACAGCTAGGGCCAAAAGTTTTGCATCACCCTACAGAGCTAATTTCGAATGAAACCTGCTGAATAATGTTATGTTAACATATTGAATTGCATGCCGCTTTGTAGTTTTTCCAAAAAATTGAAAAATGGGGGAAATCTAACATGAAATACTGTACTGCTGTACTATGATGGTTTCTGGTAGACTTCTGCGATATCCTTTTGTAGTTTCTTTAATAACAAATAAAAGATCTAAAGTATGTTTATATAGTTTTTTTTTTTTAATTTTATTTAGTAGCCGCTAATTGTTTTTATCATTTTGTTTTTCTTCAAATTTGGAATTAGGACAGGGATCGCTGGTGCGCGAGGACTCTGGCTGACCTAACGTGCGAATGAAACAGTAGTATAGTTACACAGACAACACATTAAACAAACAACGGTGAAGTAATGTGTTTCTTATAACCGCTGCAGTGGGGTGATAACCTTCAATTCACTGTGAAGTAAATCACAGCGGTGTACATTGAAATTGTATTGTACTTTCTGAACTGAGCCACATTGAAAATATAAACAATTTAATATTGGATTAAGAACACGTCAACAAAAAGGGAATAGTCTACTAATAACTTAAAAATGAAACATGTAGGCGATTTAAATTGCTCTCTACAGTTACATGATCTTAGCTTGAGGGTCCTTATTATCAAAGAACTAAAGCTGAGGTGCTCAGTCCATGTATGTTAGACGGAGAGACAAAAGCAGTATGCACTTCATCCAGTCTCTCTAATGAGGTATCTCAGTTTAGCAAACAAGTCTGAAAACTACAGGAATAGAAATAACTATTTTAGCCTTCGGGAGTCAAGATCTGCGTTAAAGCTGAAATAGCCTTTTTATTTTGACCTCTTTTATAAAGAGGTGATGGTTGTCTTGGGGATCGAAGGATGCCCATTGACCTTCAGTTCCCCTGAGAGAAACTAAAACTACTGGCAAGAACATAAGAAAACGAGAGGCTGACCTTAGCGTTTGTTTGGTTCCTAGTCTATTTGTCAAGTCGGGTCTTAATGGATCCCAATAATTCAGCCTCCACATCATGATTGCCCATTCTATACCCTCGTCCAATCTCTATGGAACCAAGAACTAGATTTCTCTTTTTAAAGTGAAATGTTATGCAGTTGAGAAAGATTTGTGAGTTCTGTACACAGGTGGCACGGTCATGACCCGCATATTGAAGTGTCAAGGCTCTATTGCTCAGGGATGCACTACGGCTGTTTGATTTGATTCTGATCTTCTCCCACACAGAGTGTGTGTGTGTGTGTGTGTGTGGCACTGCTGCTGCAGCGACCTGTAAATCATGTCAAGGGTAATTTCAATTTATTTGCAAGGCGGCATCTTTGAAGAGCCTGCCAAGCTCGCTCCAGCTGATCTGTGAGAGCAATTGGCTTTACTTAAAAGGAAACAAGGCAAATTAAAAAGAGATGGCGTAATATATTTAAATGACATGGCCTGTTTTTTGTTTACATCACAATAACTGCTTTCAAAATAAATGACGAATACTAATTTGGCTAACGAAAATGCCAAAAGCTATTTGTTTATTTATTTATTTTTTAAAGACAGTTGGTGTTTACCAACCATAACAAAAACCTGAATAAAAATGAATATTTATTTGGCGCATGCTGCTATCTCGTGAAAGTGAGGTGTGATTCTTCTCATCAGCAAGAATGGGCAAAGGGTTACAAACAAAAAAAAAAACATGTCAAGCTTGTTCACGAATTGCTTTATTGATTTTAGATATCATTCTATTACAAAAGATTGTCCATATTTTAAAAAAATTCCTATATTTAATTTTTTTTTTTTCCCGGTTCAAATATGACATCGTGAAACATTTTTGATTTATATTTCACAACAAAAGAACAAAAAGTTTGAGAATGAGAAAAGGCCATTCAAGGCTGGTCCCTTGTTAGCACACCATTCTCTTCTACTGGGCACAGAATCAAGTCTTGTTTTAATATTTCCAGTGCTTTTGATCCTACTACTTGACCTGGTCGGCTCTTCCAAGCATTTATAGCTCTCTGTGTACAAAAAAAAGTGCTTCTTACCTTCTCTTCTAAACTTACTTTACTTGGGTTGACATTATTTTACCATTATAGGGAAAAATCAAACTGATAATCAATATTATACCAAGTCAAATATATGTTAATATGTATAGCTCAGAAATAGTTGTTCATATATATATGTATATATATATATATATATATATATATATATATATGTATATCTATATATATACCAAGCATCAAAAACTTATCACTATTATAACACATTTATTTTTGAAAACATAAGGTATGTAAATGATGGTCATAGACCAAATGTTTTTGGTTTGTTTTTAATCATTTGATCATTCATCATTGACCATGACACGCTTGAGTGACTTATGACTGAAGCACATGCACTTAAATCACCTAATTAGCGAGACAGTTGATTGGACACTGGATATGGAGTGATTTCAGCAGTTGAATTGCAAGCTTGAATAAAAGCAATAAAGAAAATCACAGAAAAAGAAAACAATCTGCCACGTCCGTCAAGAGAGGAGGCTGGACATTTGTCGACCACATCTAGTGAATTTATCCAAACATAACTGATACGTTTCTTTTGATGCTCAGTATATATATATATATATATATATATATAAACTTTAATCAAGTCCCCTCTTTTTTCCTTTTTTCTAGGCTAAAGTGATTGAATTAATTATGTCCTTCCTGCCTTCTGTTCTAAACTAGCTTCCATTGCTCTATAAGATAATGAAGCTGATAAGAATATAACCCTCTTCTTGGCTTTTAAATTCATTCAAAATTCCCAAATAAGTACGTGTGGGTGACCCAGGAAGATTGCATCCCAATGAGTGTTTGGTGTTGTGAACGTGCTGGTTTATTATAATGATAAACACCAATCTGGAGTGTGTAATTCTGAAGTCAGACTATTCTTGAAGTTGCTATCTTCCTGTTCTCAAGTCGTTTCAGAGAACGCACTTGAAGATATCGTGCACCAGCACTTAGCATTCAGCACACTTCATAATCTCTCATTTACTGCCGTACTTCAGTAGAAAATCCAATCTCTTTACCACCAAGCTTCAGTTAAATGTAATTTGAGACATCTGAACTTGCAGCTTGATGGTAAAACGTCATTACAAACTTCTACTAATGTGATGTTATAGATCTGAGACGGCAGAATCCGGTCACATCTAAAGAAACTGTGTCTCCTGTAAAAGCTGATGGTGTGAAATGATGTGCGCGTTCAATACTGAGAAAAAGAAAAAATATATAGATGTGTTTAACGTTGATATTTAATTGGGGACAATAATAAAAAAGTATATATATATATATATATATATATATATATATATATATATATATATATATATATATATATATATATATATAAATTATATATCACAGTAGAGATCATGCCTATATTTTAATCTGGTCTCATGTTAATTTTTTTTTTTTTTAATAATTATTTGTCCCTCCCTTCCCTTATCTTGTCTGCAATCGTTGAGAGAGGTCCTGGGTTCTGTTGCTCCAGTATTGAGAGATCATGTGTTTCGATATCTGTCTTGCCCTGGCCCCTGGCTTCCATCTTACTTTGAGCTTGTCTGGAGAATTCTAACTGCCCTGCACTGAGCTGACTTCCCCCTTCTATTCAAATCATGTGACAATATAGAGGGGTGAGTAGGTGGGTCAGGTTGAAAGGTCATTTTGTCACATGATTTAAAGTCCTAGACAGTTTTCCAGACAACCTTGCATACAGGTAACGGTAGATTTAGAGAAACATTAATCAAGATTGTGACCAACATCACTGCAAACAGGCCAATGAAAGCCAAAAGCAATAACCCTGTTCAGGACAGAGGATCCAAGGAATCATAGTTTTGAATTGTCACAGCTACCCTTTAGCGGGAAGATGAATGTAGCAAAGCTCAGAGATTCAGCTTCCCATAGATTTGCAGTACAGGGAGGAGAGGACAGTATTGATGGGTTAATAGACACCATGTATTCCTCCCACACTAATCTATAGTAAAGGATGAAAGAGGATAAGTGCTGTAGGTGTTAATAATACCAGTTTGCTCTTCCTTTGTAATTCAAACTGTCTTCTCTGATCCATGCAATGTAATTTGGGGAGTCATGCCAGGTTCATTTCTGTGTATATCTGTGTGTTAAGCAGAAGGCTCATGTTTGATATGTTTACTGCAGTCTGTGTCCACTGATGAAAAAGAAAGCTGGACTGGAAAAGGTATGTGTTCTGTCGAACACCTGGCAGGTACAGGTATTTTGCTTCGTGAAGTCGAATGTAATCTGCTGAATAATGTTACGTTAACATACTGAATTACACACCCCTTTGCAGTTTTCCATTTGCTTATCGAAAAGCTGGCAAAGATAGAAAAATGCTGCATCTAACATGAAATACTGTAATACCATTATGGCTTCCGGTAAACTCTTGCAGTATCATTTTGTAGATCTAAATTATGTTCATGTCCCCTGGAGTGGGACAGGTCCTCCTGGTGTACCCTGGTGTGGGGCGTGTTCTCCTGGTATACCCTGGTGTGGGGCGTGCTCTCCTGGTCTACCCTGGTGTGGGGCGTGTTCTCCTGGTCTACCCTGGTGTGGGGCGTGTTCTCCTGGTATACCCTGGTGTGGGGTATACCCTGGTGTGTTCTCCTGGTATACCCTGGTGTGGGGCGTGTTCTCCTGGTATACCCTGGTGTGGGGCGTGTTCTCCTGGTATACCCTGGTGTGGGGCGTGTTCTCCTGGTATACCCTGGTGTGGGGCGTGTTCTCCTGGTATACCCTGGTGTGGGGCGTGTTCTCCTGGTATACCCTGGTGTGGGGCGTGTTCTCCTGGTATACCCTGGTGTGGGGCGTGTTCTCCTGGTATACCCTGGTGTGGGTGTGTGTTCTCCTGGTATACCCTGGTGTGGGGCGTGTTCTCCTGGTATACCCTGGTGTGGGGCGTGTTCTCCTGGTATACCCTGGTGTGGGGCGTGTTCTCCTGGTATACCCTGGTGTGGGGTGTGTTCTCCTGGTATACCCTGGTGTGGGGCGTGTTCTCCTGGTATACCCTGGTGTGGGGCGTGTTCTCCTGGTATACCCTGGTGTGGGGCGTGTTCTCCTGGTATACCCTGGTGTGGGGCGTGTTCTCCTGGTATACCCTGGTGTGGGGCGTGTTCTCCTGGTATACCCTGGGTCTCTTGATTACTTGAATAAAGCCATTGTTGTGGATCCAGTCCACCAGCAACCCTGATGACAAAGACTATTTAAAAAGACACTAATGCAGCTCCACTGTGCCACAACTGAATTGTTTAAGTGTAAGGTTTGCAAATTGAGATAAACATGGAATGAACTACTTTGTTAAGCTATAAGGATGAGACCAGACCATGTTTCCAATTGAACAGTGTTTACCGTTTATACTTTTTAAATGCCCACATTTCATTCAACATTGAACGTTATCGTTTAGATACAATGCGTGCCACTAGTATTAAGAGAGATAGGCAATTGGTTGGCTCTCATTCCCTGGAGAGAGGCCTCAGACTGATTCACCGATGGCCCACGATGATCCTGGAGGTATTAGAGGCTTCTCTGTCTGTGTCGCCTCCATTCCCGGTATTTATACCATATGGGCTCAGGACACACGTGACTACAGTCTGTTTTAGTTATCTTAGTAATTGTTAATTGAACTGAGCCCTTTAAATCTCTTTTATAATGTTACCGTGGTTAATTGCTTACTATATTTCACTCCAGATATGTTTGCACAGGCTTTATCTCTCCAGTCATTTAAAACCTAAGTTACTCTACGTGTGCCGAAAGTCACCTCCATTAAACTGGTTTAACAGTATCCATACATTTTACTCTGATGTTTCTAATACATTTTCATCCTGCATGAGAAGCACGATACAGAGTTCTGACATTCTCATAAAATTCTCTATCTCAGTAATGTACATTTTTGTAGGGTATTTAAAAAATGTGATGGATAATTTTACATGAGTCTCTTGAACCAGCACGACACCAGTTGAAAACCAGCAATCTACCAGCTTTGACCAGGATGGACCACTGCTGCCCATTGCTGAAAAAGCAGTGAAGAATGAAGCCTTCTGTTGCTGTACTTCAGTGTTCAGTAAATTCACTGTGTGGCAGAGAGAGAGAGAGAGAGAGAGAGAGAGAGAGAGAGAGAGAGAGAGAGAGAGGGAGGGACAGATTGAACCAAGATAATGAGATAAACAGAATCAAGTCAAACACGTTGTGACAGGACGATCGGTGGGGGAGAAATGAATCCCATGTAATGTGTCGGTCTGCAAATGACTTCTGCAAACGGGAGTGCGTGCTCTGGAAAGAGAGATCAGCTGGTGGTTGTCTGAGAACCTTCCAATCAGACGAGAGATTAGGAGGCTGGGCTGCAATCAAGCTGGGGTGGGGATCGAGGATGAGAGCTGCCGGCGACACGCAGGGTCGCGACCTCCAGTAGAAGCCCATGTGAAGGTGTTCAGCAAAGCCAAGCGACTGATGGGTTTCATTAAACTGCGGGAGCAGCTCAGAGAAAACGATACCTGTCATGTCAATCACTCCTCAGATTCTCAGACACATGATGAGAGCCGTGATCATTGTCAAACCTATAGTTGCTCATCTGCCTTTGTGGTTTTAGAGCTTTCAACCTCATCTTATCTGACCGCCGGGAGAACAGAATCCACAATGGCACAACACTGCCCGCTACACACGCGCCTTCGGAATGATGCACTCAGGGCTTGAAACTTGCAATCTCCCTGCAGCCAGTGTTGGGGTTCAGAATTTAGCTTGCTTAGGTAAATTTATAGAAAATGACCAGCTGAGTTTGATCAGTTCAGAACACAACTGCAAGGGGCCTGATTGTTCACACTTATCAGAGCTTGAATGAGTCACACATCAAACGCCTGGCTTTTGATCCTTTGTATAATACACACAGTAAAACCAGTCTAATCCAGCTCCTCTACATACTTCCCTTCTGTGTAATTCAGCATGATTTTTGGGTCCCGACAAAATCCCTGTTGAAATGAATGGGGTGACCCCCTTTACAATCCTGAACCTGTCTATTCTGGAATCCATGGTATGAATGGGGTGACCCCCTCAACAATCCGGAACCTGCCTATTCTGGAATCCATGGTATGAATGGGGTGACCCCCTCAGCAATCCGGAACCTGTCTATTCTGGAATCCAGATGTCTCTTCTGCCTGACATCAATGTAAATCTGACTGTGCAATCTGGCACCTGTTCATGTGATTTTTCTTTTCCATGTTTAAAACTAGTATAAACAAAACTAAAGCAGAAGTAAGACATTGCGTACACAGTCACATGTTCCACCAGCGCCATTCTGAATTGTACTGTAGTAGCAGATAAACATCTAAACATCCCCACAGCGAGCGAGCTCTTAAAAGAAAATGTGCACTTTTCAAAACTTCTGAACATTTACCAAAACCAACACAAAAGAGCTAAGTGAAAAAATTCAAAATTCCAAGGCAAAACCATTTCAGACAGAGAATCTACAGTGCGAACAAGGGAACGTCTTTCTATAGGAATGGTTTAAACTCATACTAATAACAGGTATGCATTTTGTTGAGGCATTGCTGTGTTTAAAGTTAGCTGAGGCATTATTGGTGGTCCAGTGGCTGAAGAAAAGGGCTTGATGTAGGTACAGAGATATTTCTTTAGTTTTTTTGTAACTGTAATTCATTTTTCCAATCAGGTACCATTGTACAGGTTTTACTGTACTTAACTGCAGGCTGTTTTGAAACCCGGTGCTAGTGTGAGTTTCCAGCCAATAAGATTTGTGCTTTCTGTAAAACCATTACAAAAAATTACACAAGAGATTGAAGTTCTAACAGAAGCTAGCTAAAGTTAGTAAGGAAATATAGGACTGTTTTGTAAGACCAGGCACTTCTGACTCAATTTGATATTATTACATTTTCTATTACAATACCTCCCTGCATTTATCACACACTGCCTGGAGAATCGTAATAGGACTTTGACAAGCGTCAAGCATCACAGGTCATGACTTCTATCAACTGATCCAGGGTTTTCAGACTTTAATACTGAAAAGTGCGATTAAAAAATGAACACTTTCCCTGGCGCCTGTATTCATCCTTTGCATATTGAAGCACCCTTTCTCTTAAGGGGTGAGGGAGCAGTTCAGTCTCCATGCCTCGAGCCTGCCCTGGACTGGAGGGAGCACCCCTTCTCTTAGGGGGTGAGGGAGCAGTTCAGTCCCTATGCCTCGAGCCTGCCCTGGACTGGAGGGAGCACCCTTTCTCTTAGGGGTTGAGGGAGCAGTTCAGTCTCCATGCCTCAAGCCTGCCCTGGACTGGAGGGAGCACCCTTTCTCTTAGGGGGTGAGGGAGCAGTTCAGTCTCCATGTCTCAAGCCTGCCCTGGACTGGAGGGAGCACCCTTTCTCTTAGGTGGTGAGGGAGCAGTTCAGTCCCCATGCCTCGAGCCTGCCCTGGACTGGAGGGAGCACCCTTTCTCTTAAGGGGTGAGGGAGCAGTTCAGTCCCCATGCCTCGAGCCTGCCCTGGACTGGAGGGAGCACCCTTTCTCTCAGGAGGTTCAGTTTCCATGCCCACACATTCTTATAACAACATCAATCACAAATTCAAAAAACAAAAAGTGAATCATTTTCTTTTTATCCTCAACATCCTGTTTGTTTCTCCATTCTCAATGAGCAACCATCTGTGTCTGAATGAGCTGAAAGGCGTTTGCTCTCCCCGCTCAAACAAGAGTTTCCTCTCAATGCCGGGAAAGCAATAGGCGTGTTTTGCATGTGACTACCTGGGTCTCAGATGTTTCATTCAATAGGATGGCTACAGTGGCTTACAGCATGAGAGAAACAGCCACAGCGCTTCATGAAGGCTCTTAGAGTGTTTATATCACAAATACAATACATGGGGGAGATATACGTGGTTAAAAATGATTTCCCTTTTAATATTCATATTAGTTATGGGTGTCTCATTGAATGTCGATTTGACCAAAGATAAACTCATTGTATTTTCTATTTTTTTTTTTTTTTTTTTTAATGTAATATCTTACTTTTTTTTTAAATTCAAAAGCAATTTCCTTTGCCAGTGAATTTCTTAGACTTATGCCAAGACTCGACTTGTACAGACTGGAACGTGAACTGCCTTGGCAATAACAAAAGAAAACTCATTTCGCTGCAAATGAGTGCACACTATAACCAATTGCTATGCTAGCAAGTTTCCATTTATTGATTGCCAAAAGATGCAAGCTCAGACATTATCGCTAGACACAGCAATGCAGCACCTGGTTATAGAAATCTATCGATCATGATGTTCTGGGAGAAAGCTCAGGTACGGAGATGGTCTGTCAGGAGAGGATTCAGGTAGCTTGTCTCGCACTAATGTCTTATATATCTGGCCTAACTGTGTGTGTGAAGCTGAGCTTTCTGACCTCTGCTGAAACTCTGCTTTTCTAACAATTTCTAAACACTGTCAGTTTCATGGCGTGAGTCACAAGGTTGTTCCAGGCACAGGGCACACACGTGTTCTTCTCAGGGTAAAATGTACCCCGCTCGATCAGCTCCTTGTTCCTCTGAGCACAGTGTTCTCAAGTGTGCTCATGATATTTCTTTAACCTTCATTGGTCGTTACAGTAGTCACCTTTTTTTTTGTCACATTTTAAAAAAGGACTATGGCTAATGGTTAGGGTGACCAGATTTTCAAAGCTCAAAACCGGGACACATAGTTAAATTATTGATAAGACAAATTAAACCATTTAAATACAGGCTACACTAATGGTTATTCAAATAGCCGTCCTCTCAGTATTATCATTTTAAGCAGCTTGCTAATTTCAGTACACTCCCAGATGTATAATCTGTGACTAATTAGTTGAACTTTCCGTATTGTGTTATATACGTATTGCTACTTTTTTAAACTGAGTTTATTATTAATAATAGGTTTATTATTAATAATAATAAGTTAAATAATGAATTCTGTAGATGGTCATTAAAAATACATTCACGATTCGGCATTTTTCTTTGTTTCTTTTACTCACTGCATCAGGATGGCTCTATTTATTAATGTAATTGTAACAGAGGACTTTGACACACACACACACACACACACACACAAACACACACACACACACGTGTAAACAAAAACCAAAAAATATTAAATCAAGTCACAGAGAACCAAGCCAATAGATCTGGGACGGTAATCAATAAACAACACGAGAAACGAGAGAGGAAAAGCAAGCAGCTCAGCTCAGAAACAGGCCTTTGGGAGCAATCCTCAAGACTAATTTCAGGATAGAGGAAATGTTAAGAGGCAGGCCAATAATGAAGACGCCCCCCAGCACAAGGCTGCAGTAATCGCTTTTGTCCTTTTATCAAGAAATTAATTTTAAAAAAAGGAACACTTTCCTTGAGGCTGACAACATGAGGGCTGTTAGTCAACTCAATTTGGTCTCAATCAAAGGTTTTCATATCCAGATAAAACAAGCGAGAACTGGAATGGTCCTCATTGAACCCCGTCAAGCAGACCCACAGATAATACTCAAACCGAGAAGAAGAGGACTTTATCTTTTAAGCTCATGCGTTAGTTTAGTACAGTAGGCACCCAGCATTAGAATTATATATGATTTTGATTTCTGTGCTTTAAGTGTATGCCTTGATCCCAAAAGACTAACAAGAACAGAAAATACTTGAAGGAACTAATGGACTTATAATATATGTTCGCTACTCACGTGTTGAGTTATTGTAACACACAGCACCTCTAAAGCTCATGTGTGCCATCCAGCTACTTAATTGCGAAACCTAAAAGACAACTGACTCACCGAACCCACGTAAAGACCACAGTTAGTTTTACTAACGAAAAGCAGGGTTAGAGGTTTTTAATCGACCACAGCATGAAGAATAGAGCTAATTAAAGACTCTGTACATCTTTAAAGGCAACAATAACAGGGGCAAGTCTCCACTAAACATTGTAAACATGCACATCTAGCACTGAAATACAAGGGAAATCAAACAAATCACTTTCACATTGCGTCCTTTTATTACTGTACAAACAAGTCATACTTCAGCGTGAAGGGCCACAGCTATAAGAAACATCGAAATAAATAAATAAGTTACATTGCCTGTTGCTATGGCTACTTGCTCTGTACTACGGAGAAGAGGAGAGGGAAAATGTCATTCACAGGGGTGTGATTGCTTTTGAAATCCAAGACTGGGTACCTCTGTTCATTTCTATCCTTGGTAAATGCAAACGAAACAATTCCATGCAGCTGACGTGTTGTGCGCTTCCGTCCTCATATGTGCAGGTTTGACATGTTAAATTAAACATGCGTTTTATATAAAACCTGATATCTGGTACTACAGTAACTTAAAGAAACACCAAGATTGCATGTAATATGGTTTCTTTGTAGGATAATGAACTCCACACACCTTCAGCAGTGTGCAAATGTATTAGAACACTTCAAGATTTGTCATTTATACCCTTGCATGAAAACCGGGTGTGAGAATTTCAGTTTGTGGTCAGTCATCAGCAATATAGAAACAAATGTGTGAAAATGTTAGACCGCTTTGTGCTTTAATCAGGTATCTTTAACAACCCCTTGTGCATTTTATCATTTGTGGCTTTGTGTTCCTTTTCTCTTATTAGTTTAAATGAATTGCATTGAAGTCATCAGTTAAATTAGACAATCACTAATTTGCCTATTGTCAGTTGCAGTGGTTTCATTTCATATGCATAACAAACCAAAACTACAGAAGCAATGGGGTGCTCTAATACAGAAGCAATGGGGTGTTCTGATACAGAAGCAATGGAGTGCTCTGATACAGAAGCAATGGGGTGTTCTAATACAGAAGCAATGGGGTGTTCTGATACAGAAGCAATGGGGTGTTCTGATACAGAAGCAATGGGGTGTTCTGATACAGAAGCAATGGGGTGTTCTGATACAGAAGCAATGGGGTGTTCTGATACAGAAGCAATGGGGTGTTCTGATACAGAAGCAATGGGGTGTTCTAATACAGAAGCAATGGGGTACTCTAATACATATCCACTGCTGTATATCCCATGCTCCTTCCCTCCTGTCTTATTTTTGAAATTTGGACAATGATACTGAAATAGCGTGGGGTTTTATGGTGGAGAGACACTGACTTTGGTGCCAAAAGGGATTATCTCACAAAAGGGATTATCTCACAACAGTTTGTCATGATCGGAGTGTGATTGCACGTGCACTCCGTTCAGTGATGGGTTCTTAATTCAAGTTGCAAATGGTAGAATTTTAAATGAACCAGTGTTGCTGTTTTCTTTCATTGATTCAAAACGCAATTTGAATAATTTAGGTCAGATTAATCATTGTCCAAAATGATCTTAAGGAAGGTCCTGTGAACCTACGTGTCATGTTTTATGTTACAAATATTCCTAGAACACGTGTTTCTTTCAAAACGGCACAGTCGAGATCTATGTAAGAAATGGCATTAAAAGAGTGTGATTTTTGGAATTACTTTCTCCACGTGAATCCCTTGTGCCCTGCACTCAATTAGTCCAGGGCAGCATCCCCTAATTAGTTCACAGCGATGAGGTGTCAAGTGTTGAACGAAAGAGAAAGAATTGTGTACACTTATAGTTGTAAAACAGGACCCAGAGCACAATTAAAGCCTATTGACAAGCCAATTCCCCTGGCCCTCGGCAGTGCTGTGAAATAATTTCCCTGTAAGCTAATCTCCTTCTTTTCTCTCTCCTGACTTGCTGATCCGCTGTTCCCAGGTGTTCAGTGAGAGGCAGCAGCAGATGGTCTCTATCGGATGATGGCGTGAAGGATGTTCTTTGTCTCTCGTTCTGAAGCTGCAAGGAGCAGCAAGCTGGCATCACGTGGGCACACTGAATGGAGCGTGGGCTGCAAGGTTCACGTCTCTCAGAAGTCTACAGAAACGCAATTGTAGGAACACGGTGTATTTCTGTGTGCACAATCTAGATTGAATGTTCTTAAGAGTACTTGAAACCAGCTACATTTTCTGAATGTTGGATTTCTTCTATGTTTAATATCCTGATTTCTCTATCTTTCTCTACTTACGAGACTTAACTAGTGTCTCTGTTCACTTGCAACCCTTTTTCATGTATGAATTACTGAAAATAACTAAAAAAAAAAATAAACATTTGAAGTCGTTTTGGATGCATGTTCTGCATAGAAACATGTTGTTCAATTATTTTCCATTGGTTTTATATGGGAAAACATCTTCCTATGAGGTCATCACGCAACAAATGAGGTAACACACTATTTCCCAGCTTCGTATTATAATTCTTATTTAGAAAATCAATATTTCAGTACAGTTCCGGTACTTTCAGATATAGGACCACACTATTCAACTTTATGAAGTGCAATTAGTTAATTCTATAGGGTGATTCTTAGGCAAAACTTTTGGCCATCGCTCCAGATAACACATACTGTCCTGCCACTGCAATTGTCGAGTGCTCAAAATCTCCCTCTAAAAAGTGGCAATCCATAATAGAATGTACTTAAATATATACATATGCATTAGATCTCTCACTCAAGGCTTCTGTCCCTTATCAAAAAGCAAACTGGCCATTTTTATCCCAGTGTTTACACATGGAAATGAGAATCACGAGCGATCCCTTTCTTAAGCCTCGGACATTGATTGAGGCACTCAAAGGTGAGACACTGTGTAAATATACACTACACTGATGCATGGGTGTGTGTTTGCCCACAGTGTAATGAAGGCATGGTTAGTGTGTGCTTTCAGCATTTCGGTTCTGCCAAGCCACATCACTCAAGATTACTTAAAAGAATAATTTGAATTGAACACTAAAAGATTGTGTCCACCCAAATAATTGAAAGCAATTATTAATACAAGTAATCTAATTACTTGGTGATTTCCATGAAGTTCCACAAGTCAGGACTGGTAAGAATTTTGTAGATCTTTTTAAATATTTTGTTTTATTATTTTAAATAAGTTATGACAGTACACACACCTCCAGGTAATGAAATGTCCTTTTTTAAAGTAGACACAAAAACTCTGTGTATTCCTTTACATTATACACTTGTCTGTCCAGAACAATACAGGAAATGAGGGTTTAATATCTTCAGTCCTACCCTCTGTTTAGTAGTTAGTTTTGTCAGTGTATTAGAGGCAAGCCCAAATCCAAATTCATATTGGGATTCGTTACAGTGCAGGCCTACCCCCCTTTCGATTGCAGTTTATTTAATTTCAGGTTTTGTTTTTTTTATTTATAAATCCAGGATGATTGCCAACGCTAGCAATAACGAGTATTTTACTGTGAAATCCTTCTGCACAATACAGATGAAAACCAAGAAGCAGGCGGGCAATGCGAACGCGAAGATAAGAGCGGCTCTTATTATACAATTACCTTCATAACATGAATGCAGTGAAAAATATACAAAAAAAAAAAAAGAAAAAGAGAGAAAAAGGCATGACTATATAAATGGCTCCAGGCTGTATCGACAGCAGCTTGCTTGAGGTGAAGAGAACAGGACAATGTGCTTAGTCAAGAACACTCTATAAGAAACTGGGGGGGGGGGGGGGGGGGGGGGGGGTTAGAAAAAAGACTCAAGATGATTATGACCAACTAAGCAGTCTGGAGGTGTACTGAGTTATAGAGACTTATCATAGCCATAGGTGCCAGTGTCTTTGGGAAACTGTCAGTCACAGATTTGGAAATATAACCTGTCAGGGGGTGGGCTGCTCAAGCAATCAATGTACCACAGAGGTCTTACAAGCAACTGGCTTCAAAGAATGAAAACCACACTCGTGAGCTGAGGGCCACACAGCGTGTACGGTAATCGACCGAATGCCGGATTGGTCAATGCAGAACGCAATCAGCCTAGACAGGGTCTGCAACAGGTGCATTATGGGATTTCCCCAAGCTGGAGGACACAGAGAGACACACCAGCATGGAGTGCAATCTTTATCCTCATCGTCCTGTTTTCTGTAGGAAAACAGACATGATATGAGTTCCCAATCATTGAACATTGTCGTGACACAGCATAAGATGAATGCAATAAAAAGAGGTATCTGCTCACAGGAGGGTTATAGCAAGTGCTGTATCTGCATTGCCTTGAACTCAGAAGGAAGTGTGGATTACAGAGTTCCAGTCTATTTCCACACATCTATTTTAATGCTTTCCTAATGCACAGCAGGGTCTAAACACTGCCACATGTTTAAATTAGGACTGTCCAGAGTCTTCCGCTCCGTGTCTTTGGTCCAACCCTGTTCTAAATTGTTTAATTGAACCAATTCAATCTCCGTCCAGACCCTGAAGTAGTTCATTATATCATTTTACCTGTTAAACCTGGAGTGGAGTAATGGCCCTCCAGGACCGGGATTGGACCCCTCTGTTTTTAGCTCATTAAAATAAAGATCTTTGTGAACCAAGGTTATTTAAAGGTAACTATGAAGCCTCATCGACGTCTCATTCACGCTATTGGGTTCCCAATTCTTCTTTTGTCTAAGTTTTTCATTGCATCTGCCGACAATCGAATCAACCCAAACACTGAATGCAGGCAGCGAGGAAGCAAACCAGTGTACTGTGCATTACTGATATCAGCGTTGACACTGCAGAGGCAATAACACCTCTACTTGGCTGTGTTATATATGTTTTGCTTTACTTTCCAAAGTGGTTTGAAGTTACGCATGACTGTAAATGATAGCTCAGGTCCTTGATCTTTTGATGTTGGTTTAATGGGCCTCTAGCTCGGGAGACTCCTCCCAGTCCACAGTAAACCACTACAGCCCTACTGCCCTCTACAATTTAAAGAAATCAAACTGCCAGTTGTTGTCAAGCCCTCAGCCAATGCTAGTATGAATCAGGTCATTTCATTACTGAAATGTTTTGCCACTGCGGCAGATGAAGTGATGCATCAACACGCGGGCACCCAATGAAGCCAGCCTGGACAGAAAAGCAAGGCTGTGCATTTACACACTGGTGTGGGGTCAAGGGGGTTATACAGGCCAGGGTTATTGATGTCCAGCAAGTAGGATCTGGCACATCCGTCAGCAGCATGTAAACAGTCTGGATGTAATCTTCCAGTTATTGCACAGCTGTCAAGGGGAATGCCTTCAACGTGAATGGTGGTATTGACCTTCCAATGGGGTGAAAAAAGACAGATTCTGCTGTTAAATGTCAACGGGTCAGTTAAGAGAATAAAGGCAGTCATATTTACAGCTCCACTGTCGCTGTACTTCCACAAGGATGTATAGGATATATATATATATATATATATATATATATATATATATATATATATATATATATATATATATATATATATATATAATATATATATATATATATATTTATATATCATGTGTATCAATTATCTTCTTCTCAGTGTGATAGTTTTGGCATAGGGTAATTATACTGGCACAACCAAGGGGTTGCCCCTTTTTAAAACCTCTTTCATGAAGAAGTCTACAAAACCTGGTAATAAATCATCCCAATCTAGGTCTTTTTTCACACTCAGAGCACATTTCAGTAGATTTTTAAAAGTAACACACCCTCACGTGGAAAGACCAAGAGGTAATTCTAACACTAGTATTAGCTTTCTTGCTTTTGAATGGCATTTGAAAATTGTTTTTCCACCCCACTACTGTGACAATGGATGCTGAAAGATGCAGTTAATAATCAGTAATATTATTATTATAAATGGGGGGGGGGGGGGCAGAAACTCGTACTTGCCTTTAAGAAGTATTTATCAGCAGGTATTAAATAAATATGTGGATTTCAAAACAAGAAAAACTGCCCTTCCCTCACTTTTACAATACAGTACCACTCCATGACAATTAACTTCCCAGTTAAAACAGTCTTTAAAAAATGTTTTGCTCCAGTGCAAAATGTGCTTCGCCTTTTTTCCAACTCCAGCTAATTTTCCAAAAAGTTTAAATAAAAAAATTTAAAAAGATTAATTTAGTTTCTCTTTTCCATATCTACATTGTCTCTTGGTAGATTTTCATCTTAAAACTTTAGCAATTGCTTTCAGAAAACGGGGAGCGGATTTTTGCTCTGGAGCTTTGAAAAAAATCACCCTGAGAGCGTTGTAAAAGCCGACCGGAAGTGAATTTAATGAATGGATTTATTTAGTAGCTGCTGATAAATACCTCTGAAAGGCAATTATGAGCATCAGCATACCCCCTAACAAATGAACGTGGAAACCAGAAGGAAAGACATTGGTAGGATAGGATCGAGAAGTTTATAGTAGTCAGGCTTTTTTCAGTTTTTCAGTCAATAAGGGAAAAGGAACACACAGTTATGAAGGGTAATCTATTGAGGGACATCCAAGCTCATAAGCCTGCAGGCTCTGATCATAAGATAGATTCTTTCTCATAACCCAGAACTCCATACAAGCGTCAGGCTGCACTAAAAACCAGTTAGCATCAGTACCGTATCCAGGGAGATCGTGCCGTGCTGGCCTGCAGATGGAACATCTTTTATTAAAAAGCAATGAATGAGCAAGTCAGGAATAGCTTCTAGTGGTGAAAACTGTTTTGTGGGACACATTGGAGCCATGAGCATTCAAAAACAGCACTGTAGCCAAAGAGAATCCAGATCCAACTCAATGCTCAGTCCCTGGATGTTGAAGAGTCCTTGATAAACAGGTAACTCAACGTTTTAATGATTCGTTAAAACCATTTAATGAAATCTGTGCAAACTGGGGAGATCCTGGGTTCAGATCCCAACTCGGTTTGGTATGTCATTTTGGTTTGAAATGTGAAATCTGGTATTACTTTAGATTAAAGAAAGTTCACAGTTTCTATGCCTTATTATCCCAACAATCAAGGCTCTGGAGGAAAGAGTAAAGAGCCGCTTGGTTAAAGAGATTAAAGAAGCCATTGAAAGGGTAATCTCGCCCTCCAAAAGAGATTACCAAGAGCAATCAGAAAGCATGGCTTGCAAACAGAGATTTATTTTATCAAGTGTAGTACCTTCAAATAAACCCATCTAAATATTCAAACAGTTCTGACAGAGTTACCCCTTGTGAGCTGCTCTTCATCTGTTTGCACACTGTATATAGTGTAGCGGTCCTGAGGGGGTATTTTAGGGGAGATTGCTCATACTAGTCCCAGTGGGGACTAGTTTCTGGCGTGATCCATAGAAGTTCATACTGACTTCTCGTTTTCCTGTGAAGTATTTTTGAACAAGCGAATGCATTGATTGAGTAAATCTTCCTCAAATGCTCTATGTACTTAATGCACAATACCGTCTACGTTCATTTCAGAGAACATTTCCATGTGTTATATAACAAACATTCACCTTACAACAAATCAGATTAACACAGGAATCATCCCTGTCTGCCCACATGCTGGAAACTGTGATATTTCCTAAACAGCATCTGGATTTCCTTGCAAATTCTGTTGTAAATTATTAATAAATGCGATTAAATTCTACTTCCTAATACACAAGTAGTATTATTAAATCAATGTGTGGGAAGTCACCCTGGTGCTTGTTCTTATAATTAAAAGCTTGATTTATAATTTATAAATCTAATGATGGGATGGGTAGTCCACACAACAAAGAAGATCTAACAGAATCGTTCTTGTAAATCTTACCCAGGATGCATTGTCGTCATTTCATAGATCTCACATTTATTTTGATAAAAGTGTACATAGACATGTTTTTGCATTTGATTTTTTTTTTTTCAAAGGTAGTAATGAACATCATCATCAGACCAGATAGGTCCCGAGTTTCATCAGCTGGAATGATTATGTTTTCTGGGGTATTTTTGTTATTTGCCAGTGACAGAAACTCCGGGTCACCAATGATCTACTGTAATCTTCCAAGGCAGTCTACGTCAAGGGGTTCTCATCCTGGAACAGAATGCCGGTATCTGGGATGCTAGCAGTAAAGAAATGCTTTTCCAGATGGAAGATCATGGAACTTTACTAATGACAGTAGCACAGGTAAGGGATTGGTTACTGAGCCACACTGTTGATGTTGAATTGTTGGGACCCTTTAAGACCTTTTTGGGGGTCTTTTAGCTACTTTTGCCTATTGACGTCTGGGAATTTACCCTCTACCCGCTACAACTCAGCTACATCCTGGCATTCCCTGTACCATGAACCAAAACTGCTGTTCTGACTGAATATTCTTGTATTTCCCGTTCTGTCTGTGTGTGCTAAGCACTGAGCATTGCAGAGCGATTAAAAAGGTTAACAGTGACCTCTAGTGGTATATAACTCAATACACATCTACCTGTTCTACCTGGTTGATTTGATCAGCCTGTAGATATGGCCAAAAATGTTGCCTCAACAAATTCTGTTTCATAAAGCCGAATGAAACGTGCTGAACAATGTTAGGTTATCATATGGAATTACAACCCGCTTTGTAGTTTTCCCCCATATATTTTGCTAAGAACTAAAAATTGAAAAATGTGGCATTTCAAAATCTAACATGAAATACTGTGCTACTATTATGGCTTCCGGTAGACTTTTGCAATGTAATTTTTGGTTGATTACATGATGTTCAATAAATGTCTCAATCTTAAAATTCTAGATCAGGGCTTCTCAAACTCGGTCCTGTGTCTGCTGGTTTTCATTCCAACCCAGCTCTCAATTACTTAACTAGACCCTTAATTGAACTGATAAGTTGCTTAATTAAAGCTTTAAATTAAAGTTATTAAAGTTGCTTTTTACTTATTTTCAGCTCTTGAACAGTTGCAAATTTCAAGTTAGCTATAACAATTTATAAGTAACTCGAACTGCAACTGTTCAAGAGCTGAAAACGAGTAAAATGGTCTAATTAAGCAAATTATCAGTTCAATTAAGGGTCTAGTTAAGTAATTGAGAGCTGGGTTGGAATGAAAACCAGCAGCCACAGGGGGTCCCCAGGACCGAGATTGAGAAGCCATGCTCTAGATGATACAAAACCTTTGGCCATATCTGTACTGCATCCTCTTTAGGGTCTGCCAAAGCTGGGTTTCTTTAGAGCATTTTACAGCACGGGGGGGGGGGGGGTCGCCCTGGATTGCACCAAAACTGGTTCATGCAATCCAGCAGGGTTTCTTTGATACTGCAAAATGCTCTAATAAAATCTTGCTGTGGTTATTCTCCGTTGGGTTAAGCTTGTAAGTCCACCACCAACTCTCTATCAGAATACACTGCACTTGTATCAATCCCAGTTACCATTACTCTTATCCAGCCCCCTACAAATCTATTCTCTTTTAGATATTTCCCCTATGCAGGGCTAAAGCAGGGCTGCAGATGGCATTCATAATGGTTTGCTGCTTGCAGAAGCAAAGGGACCTCTTCATTTCAGAAAGTCCGTGTTGTCTAGGATGGATGCAGCTCGTGAGATGGCAGCTGGAAGTTTGGGAGGAGAGGGGGCACCATCGCTACATCACCTTCCTAAACCTACGTCAACTCTGCCTTTACAGCTGATCCTGGACATATACGCGGCGGTCTCCGATCGCCCAAAAATATTTATCAGGTTGTTGTCTCACTTAGCAGGCAAAAGGCCAAAACTGCAATATAATTGTGTCATTTTTATATATTCCATTGAATGTACAAATCTGTTCTGCTCAATATTACGGGTGTTTGCCTAGTTTAGGAAAGTTGACATTACAGAAAATGCTCTCCTAACTTATTTTCCTATCTTCATTTCAAATAGGAAATAGCATATTACAGATCATTTCTAACTTGGTCACTTCCCGAGTTTCATTCCTAACATGTAGGACTTGGGGGAACGTTTCCTATCTGTCGGTCAGGAAAAGAAAACTGTTAGTTTGAGAGATCTGAACAAACCATGCAAGAAACTAAAAAAGAACATGCTTTAGATTTTAATTGTTGTATTGCACGAATATTTCTGGGCATGTAGGTCTTATTATATACAGCATATCCTATAGTGAACCATAATGATCCGTTAGTATATTTTGGGATATGTACTTTAGCAGTAAGCTATGTCAAGGTTATAGCCCCAGCTATGAGCGACCCAAGGGTCTACGTTAAAATCATACCAATAATGATTTCTTTAGGCTCTTTTACACTTTTACTGTCATTGCAGGCTACAGCGACACCACACAGGTGGGGTTGCATGGGCAAGTGCCTGTGTGATTTTGCGTGGCTGGCTACAGCCCTGTACGTGCAATGCCTGGATCCAGCCCCACATCCTGTGAGAGAAGCTGGGTGCTTGTGTTATCTACAGGACAGCATGGAGTTAGATCCACTCACAAGTTACTGTCCGTGATTATGATCATTGATATTTGCAACTTTACTGAGGAATAAGATATGAAGTACGCTGTGTTGATTCTGGCGTGCTATTGTATTACACAGTGCCACTGAACTATAACCAAAGGCTCATATATGTAATGTAACAAGAAAAGTTTGGACTCTTTATGTAGGCAATTATATTAAGCACTCTCTTTCACTCCAGAGGCACGGACATCACAGTACTTTTCATATTTAACCTATACTAGCCATGAAAGCTAAGGTAGGACAGCAAGTTAGGAAACTGTTCTGTAATACAGCCCCTGAACTACATTTAGACAAAGTAAACCAACTAGAGAGCCAACAAGGTCTGCTGTTCCTCTGAAGGGGCGTGACACAGACGGGTATGCAATCATGACATCACAGTTTAGCAGAAAATAGAATACGGATGCGGGCATTGCGCATTTCATCTCCTGCCTTGTCTGCCAGCGCTTGGTGCTAGAAAAGCGACATGGCACCCACAAAACTGGGTCAAATACAAAGCCTGGTCCCATCCCAGTCGACAGAAAGAAGAGCGTGAACAAAAAGCTTTAGAAAAGCTTCCCCTCCAAGTTAATCAATATGCTACCCCCGGCCTCATGACTGAGCCAGCACACAAGCAAGCACGCAGAAAGAACATTTCCATTGGTGCCCAGGAGATAGGCAGATGGGGTGTTTGTATTTGGGGAATCTGTTACTTATTAGAAGAGCTGGAGAACCAAATGAACTTCGCTCTGGGAGCGTACCGGTGAGTAGCGATCAACCTTTTCTTGAACTATTTAAAGGATTTTTTAAAGAGTGCACGGTTTATTTCTGAAACACAAAAAAAAAACAGTTTGCGATTCAAAAAGTCAGTGATTTGCAGGCAAGTGGTAAAAGGATCAGATCTATAAGAAATTTAGAAGGCTGATTAAATCGAGGCATTTTATCAGTGCCAGGGAATAACCCAGGATTGTATACACAACTTATTTGTAAGGCTCATTCTGGCCAGTGCTGTAAAATGCTCTAAAAAAATCATCTGTGGTTTATCCTGACAGACTATAGGTGAAGCCCTTAGTTAAGAGACATACTACATTTACATGCACCGTTCTCAAAAGTTATTTAGCCTTTAAAGTTGTATAACAGGTTTGTAACACTGACAATTTTGCAGACTAAAATAAACAATATAGTAAATAAAAAATATAAACCAAAAAAAAAAAAACCCAGCACATTATTTCAGCACTGCGTGGTGCTAGGCAAGATAACACTACTAAAAATAGCAGACTGCTAGAGCAGCAGAGGAAAGATAACTCCACTCAGACCAAAGTGGCAACTAATCCAATATACCAAATTGTTTTTCAGTGTAAGACTCAAACTGTCCCCGAATACTTTCTCAGTAAAGTGAATTAGTCCTGAAGATATAGGAATTCTTTAGTGGAATCATTAGGAGTCATGTGTACATCGCTTACTGCATTCATGAATGACGGTAAGTATACAATGCTGTCCAATGTAATATTTACATAGGGTGGCTGTACTAATGTAAAGCAAATTTTTATGGTAAACTATGGTAAATGCATAGCATAACTGTGGAAAACCATGTGGAAACTGCAAACCATACAAATGGACCTTGATAAACTTTTATAAAAGGTGCATAGCAGTCCACTCAATGTAATATCTCTTTTTCCCTGGACAGACTTTGCCCTCACAATGAATGCGAAGCTCAAGTGGCTCTTCATCTGCCAGCTGTTGCTGTGTGACCTTCTCCCCTGCCAATCTCTGCATGCCCTGGCTCCGAAGACAACTCCCCCATCCCAAATCTCAGCTCGTGATCCACATGAAGCAGAGGGAGATAAAGACTCAACCGTGGAGTCTGCAAGAAAGGTAGTGGACACTGTATCCCAGCTGCTGGGATCCAAAATCAAGGTACCGTCAATTATCGAGAACGTCACTTGCAGTGAGCTGGTCGAGGCATCCCTTGGAGATGACACTCGATGGCCACTCTTTGCGAAAGACCTAGTGGCCATTGCGCTGGTGCCCCTCCTTGCTGGCTTCGGCTGCCGTCAAGAAGCAGAAAAGCTGGTTCTGCAGCTGTATGAAGATTTGGGGGTCCTGGACGCAAACGAAATGCTTTTGGAATTCAAGGACATCATCCAGAAAAACCCAAGCAGGACCCTAGCGGCCCCTCAAGCCAATCTGGCATCCGATGGGGAGCATCATCTTCAGGCTTTGCTGTTTAACATCGACCAGATTGCATCCCAGTTCCAGAGCCCAGAAGAGAGCAACAAGATAAAGGAAAACGCAGAAGCCAAGAAGTGCAAGAGATGGGTGAAGGTCAACAGCACGTTGCTCATGGGAGACGCCATGAAGGTGCACACGGAACTGAGAGATGCTATCGAGGAGTGCGAAGGCTTGGGGTACCTCTGCTCAGGGGTCAGCGGCAGAGAGACTTTCAGTGTCATCCGAAGGAAAGGCAGCCACATCCTTCCCCAGATTGACGCAGAGTCCTGGATTCAAGAATGCGAAGAGGTCCACCTTGGAACGCTCTACCACCGCATTGCAAGACGGAGCCTTCAGAAGGATTGTGACGATAAGATGGAGCAGAAGGTGTACAGTGTGGTGGACTGGATCCCGGCGGTCAGCACACTCTACAATCTGGGCACAGCGGTTTACTACGCCACCATAAATTGCACTGAAGTGGCCAAGGAGAGGGCCATTCTCACCGCCGTGGACCTGGGAACAGATGCGTTGATGGCAGCTACCGGCGGCACAGCAGGGATTGCAGGATACGTCGCGGGGGCTGGTTTGAAAACCGGAGTGAAAGCCGGCATAAAATACCTGCTTAGAAAAATGAAGAAAGAGCAAGATATCGTCTTCAATCAGGATAACTGGACAAACGGCACCATGACTGTGGAGTAACCAGCTGAATGAGTTGCTAAAAATCTAGATCTTATTATTATTATTATTTCACTTCTAGGCAAAAGTTTATGACGAAAATCGGTTTAAAAGGAACTGATGCAAAATAACACAGACGTTAACACAGCATTTTATGTCTCCAAATAGTTAAACAAGACACAATTCAGGGTGACGTGACATCTTTATGAGATTTCTTGTAAGTCTTTTTTGTGGATACCTGCTAAGCGTTTCAGAATCCCCCTCAGTGTTAGACTATTTTACTTTTGTTATAACCATGTTGTCTGTGTCACTGTAATATTTTTTTCCCCCCCAAACATAATCCTGATTCTTTTCGATATTTTTATTCACACAGTATTGTGCGCATGTATTGTAACACTGCAAGATTTGTCATTTATATCCCTTATATACCTACCTGCACAATTTCCGCTCAGTAATCAGTGATATAGAAACAACAGGCACCCATGTGTAAAAAAGTTAGACCACTTTTGTGCTTTAATTAGGCACATTAAACAACTTCTAAAAAGTCTCATGCATTTTATCAGGTGTGGCTGTGTTCATTTTCTCTTACTGTTTTAAATTAATTGCACTCGTGACAAACTATAGTCATCAATTAAATTAGACAATCACTAATTTGCCTATTTTGACATTTTTCAGTTGCAGTGGTTTGATTTCATATGCACAACAAACAAAAACTACAGAAGCAATGGGGTGCTCTGATACAGAAGCAATGGGGTGTTCTGATACAGAAGCAATGGGGTGCTCTGATACAGAAGCAATGGGGTGTTCTGATACAGAAGCAATGGGGTGTTCTGATACAGAAGCAATGGGGTGTTCTGATACAGAAGCAATGGGGTGTTCTGATACAGAAGCAATGGGGTGTTCTGATACAGAAGCAATGGGGTGTTCTGATACAGAAGCAATGGGGTGTTCTGATACAGAAGCAATGGGGTGTTCTGATACAGAAGCAATGGGGTGTTCTGATACAGAAGCAATGGGGTGTTCTGATACAGAAGCAATGGGGTGTTCTGATACAGAAGCAATGGGGTGTTCTGATACAGAAGCAATGGGGTGTTCTGATACAGAAGCAATGGGGTGTTCTGATACAGAAGCAATGGGGTGCTCTGATACAGAAGCAATGGGGTGCTCTGATACAGAAGCAATGGGGTGTTCTGATACAGAAGCAATGGGGTACCAGCAAGAGTACACAGATCTGCAAATGCAAGTCAAAAAGGAAGTTAGAAAGGCCAATGGGAAATGAACATTGCTAAGGGAGCTAAAACCAATTCCAAAATGTTTTTCCAATATTACAGAAGAACATTCAAAGAGGAGATTAAATGTCTAAGAGATACAAATGGCAAAAGCAATGGGGTGCAAATATGTTCTGATACAGAAGCAATGGGGTGCCCCACATGTCATCCAGTTCTGATACAGACTTTAGCAACTGAGGCAGAAGTGGGGTGCTCTGATACAGAAGCACGTAATACCGATGGGGTGTTGTAATATAACAGGGTACTGGGAGACATTTGCACACTACTGCACAAAAGAAATCCCCTTAGAAATACATTTCTCAGCTTTTACTCAGAGGCGTTCGTCCAGGAGATAGCATTTCATTTCTGACCACCATAATGCAATTCCTGCTCCCTCCTGCACACACTGCGGTGACTGGTCTACTGTGGGAGCAGAGCAACACCCCTCATTTAAATGCTCTTTCTCCTGGCAAACGCACCCAAGCAAGTGTTGCGAAATGTACTTTCCTGCTATTTTTTGACGTGCAATAAGTGAATCGAAACCCAGCAGGATACAGCAAAGGGTACTGTGTAACCATTGCAAGGTGTTCTGTAATCCTTTGACTCAATCTTTTTTTCCTGACTTGGCTTTGTAGCTGCAAAATGCTTTGGTCAGATTACATTATAAAGAGAACTCCAATCAACTTAGGTTTTAAATGGACTTGTAACTTAACATTCCTAAATGTGTAAACGATACTTTGAAGGTGGTCTGATTCATCTTACATGCTGTACAGCTACATATGTGTTCTTGCACCCAGCAATATGTGGAACACCCACTTAACATTACAATGCAATTATGAAATTAAACATAAAAGGTGTTTCTGTGTGTTCTATGCATGGGACGGCATCTATATACATGATCAGACAATTGGAATTTTAACAAACATGTGTGATACTCTCAGAAATATGCTTTTGTTTGTATATTTTGGAAGCCGGTTATTAATATTTACTATGTACAGTAGTGCGCACATTCATCAGAACACCTCAAGATGTGTCATTTATATCCTTTCTGTACCTACCTGCATGAAAACCTGCAAAATTTGAATCTATGCTCAGCAATCAGTGATATACAAACAATAGGCACTGGTGTGTGGAAATGTTAGACCACTTTGTGCTTTAATTAGGCATCTCAAACAACTTCTAAAAAGTCTCCTGCACTTTACCATGTGTGGCTTTGGGTTTCTTTTCTCTTACTATTTTAAATGAATTGCACGCACGGTATATTAAAGTTAAACGACTCAGTGATCAGGGCGTACATCTACAATACGGAATGGTTTAGAACTAAATAAGGCCAGCTGACTGAACATGTGATAAGTGGTACAGGAGACCTACAAGTCACTAACTAAGCAATGAGGTGTTAGTATCATGGCACGGTATATTAAAATGACTGATTGACTGCAGGCGGGATACAGACAGACAGATTTACAGAGAGACACATCCAAGCATCCCCACAAGGTAACAGTCTTAATAGCGCGCGCTTAATCGTGTTAAAAGCAAGTTTCATCACCATTTAATAAGCAGTATTCCAGACATAAATGGTTCAAGGCATAACAAGGCACATGAATAACCTACTGACATATATATATAATTTTAGTAATGGAGCGATCCATTTTCCTGCTCTTTTATTAGCTTCAGTTTAATTTCTTTCGTCAGTCTCAGTTTTGGTCCGACACATTCAGCGCTTCCTCTTTTTTCAAAGCATTGGCAAGGCAGGCCTTAACAACAAGCAAAAATGGCACAAGCAAGCCAAGAAAGAGTTTCAAACCTTTAGGGACTGCACCTTTAACAAGGACAAAGTGGAGACGCTTTACATTGAGCCTCTAAATAATACTTAGCATACATGTGCTCTTACACACAATCACAACGTTATTA
Organism: Polyodon spathula; assembly: GCF_017654505.1. NCBI lineage: Eukaryota > Metazoa > Chordata > Actinopteri > Acipenseriformes > Polyodontidae > Polyodon > Polyodon spathula. Next base: position 365,608 of record NW_024472312.1, on the reverse strand, counting down.
TGCACAGTTACAATGTGTTTAGCGGGTCAGCGTTTTTGCACAGTATATGCAAGTAGACAGTTGTATCAGAATGGGTTAGAGTTAGGGATTGGGTTAGCGTTACATCATGCAAAAAGATGTACACTAGGTACAATGCAACCATGCAAGATAACAATGTCATTAATTTGTTTTGTTTTGGTTAATCGGTTTGAGTTTTGGAATCTGCATTGGTGGAAGCTGGTGGTACATGAAGCATCTTTGATTGCAATAATGTGTATATTAGTAAAATATTTGAGTAGGGCAGTCTACAGCAAACCAACTATTATAACAGCGTAAGGATCGCAGGTTTTTAGTTTGAACAATTATTGTTTGGTATTTTGTCCTAAACCTTTGTTGGGCCCAAACTGTTCTGACATAAATGATATATTAAATAAAACAGGAAAATAAATGTAATGTGTTTATCAGATTATTGCAACTGTGGTACCATTCAGTAGAGTGAAAACGGAGGGGCGCTTGAGCTGAAACCTCCAGACAGAAAGGGTACAGTTGAAAAAGTTTGAAAATAACTAGACTAACTTAATAACATGCTTTACAGAGTCTTTCTAGGAGCGATAGATTCGTTGCAATATAAACTATCCTGCAGTCTATTATTGGTTCTGTCCTCTGTAGTCCATACCGACCACAGTATCTAGCAAGCTGCAGCTCGAATCTAAACCCACTCGTTCCAAATTGGATAACCTTCCTTCTGCATCGCAACTCAGCAGAAAATCGTTCTCTGGTCAGGAATAAGGACCACGCAACGCTTAGCGTGTACCTGTTAACAGCATAAAACAATACCCTAAATAAATAATAATATGTTTTTTATATCTGTTAGAAAACACTTTTTAAATCGATTTTAATTTTGCAATTACAATTAAAACACTTATTTTAAATATACAGAACTAAGCTTTCGTCTTGCTCTTTATTTAAACACGTAGATCCACTGTGCCACCTGACTGCACTATTGTACAAATCCGAAACTCTGTCACTCCTTTCTGCACCACACGTCATTTCTGGGAAATCAGCGGTTCAGCACGATACTTTTTGCAGGCGCTGTTCCGCTGTTGTTACACGCCCCCTCTGCCCTTCTAATGCGAAACTGCACGCTTCCTCCGCCATTTCGGCTTCAAATTGGGAGCAGTTTAACAAAGCGGCCGCGTTGAGTAAGTCAGTCGCTCGGTGAAAGATCCCACTAAGGTTTCTTCAGGGGTGGGAGTGGGTGGGATAATCCCCCCCTCAGCCGCTCGGTTGCTGAACGGGGCGTATAGAGACTCCGCGTAGAGCCGCCATGGAGTCGTGTTCATTCGACCACGAAGTCGCTTTAAATTTTGCGCGGGTCGCGGGTTGCGTGTTTGACTGGTGTATATATATATATATATATATGCACCATCTATATAAGCACGTCGTTATAATTTTAGAATCATGTTCCCACTCCAGTTCAACTTAAAAAAATAGAACTAGTAAAAAAAAAAAAAAAAAAAAATAGGGAATTTGTATAAACACCCCAAGCCCCTCCCTCTGAATTGGGCTTGTTTTGAAAGGCAGAGTCGCGTTTTTTTTGTTTTTTTCTTTCTTATAAGACCTTCTAACACTGCGCCGGAAATTAACATGTAAAGCTTGCTTGTCCCTTATTTAATGTGTGCTTTTATTAGCCAATGCAGGTTGCAAACGCCTCCAAAGGCGGTGCTCCAGCTGTATTTTACAGAGGGGGTTGATAGGAATGACTTTATTTTTTTATTTTTCCCCCCCTTCACATAACGTGAAAAAAAAGCAAAGTTCAAAATTTCCAGGTTTTTGCCCGAAGAGGAACTTACTAGAACAATAAAAGTCATTTCTCGTTTAATAATTCAACCTTGTTGTAATTGGAGGAGGATATACCACCCGCCCAGAACAGGTAAATAGATTGACTATCTGTTGATAATGTAACGTTGTTTTTTTTAATACAAATTGGTTTGTAAACATAGCGTCGTATTTCCCGAGCGTTCCATTTTAATTTATAAATATTAAAAGCATGGTCACAGCTTGAGTTATATTCTATCAATATTCCAGATTGCATTAAAACAATGATTAAACATAAGTGTTATTACGTATGTCAACTATTACAAATATTGTTTATTTACAGAATGCACAGTCATTTTGCACTGCCATTTGATCAACGCAATGTATGTATGTTTGTGTTTTTGCTCAGTTTGCGTACACGAGTTAGTAATACAGGTCGCTGTCGTTCATTTCTATTCATGTTATTGTTAAACTCTAAAATGAGGGGGGGGAGGGGGATATGAAGCGACAGTAATGGGGGTGTGCGTATTCGGTACTTACAGTGCATGAATACATGCATACACGTTTTAAAACAAATACATGAAGTGTTTTAAACTTTTAAATAACGCCCGTGCAATCTTATCATACAAACATATTCTCAAATATGACTTTTTAACAGTTATGCAGGTATAAATGGAAACCCCAAGCCGATACCACGCGTTCAGTGGTAATTATTGCGTTAGAGGAACACATGATACTTTGTAATTTAGACAGTAGTATCGCATGTCTTTTTGTGATTCATTTATAAATGGGACCCAGGTTTTAAGTAATGATATAGTATTTGCAGCTTGTCTCGTATTGTTTAACTGCATTTTTTTTTGTTTGGTTTTTTTGTTTGTTTTGTGTTTTTTTAAAACCCACTAATAGCTGCCAAATAAAAACGGAAACTTAGATCCAGCATTGAAAGTGAACTAATCCTAAGGCCATCAGTGGTAATTATTAAAAAAAAAAGTTTTGTTCCAAGCAGTTTTGACAAGCTATTGAATTGACATGCATGTTGTGTTTGCATTCTGCAGTGATTCTAGCGGTACTGTAGTTAGTATACCATAGATTACAGTTGTATGCTGTAGTGGCATCATGTCAGGGGTCAGTTCCTGTTTTTGCATTCCAAGTCCTTTTTTAAAATCAATTCCCAATCCCTTTTTAATCCATTCCAACACACCATTGATCAAAATTGAAATTAGCAGTATTCTGTTAAAATGAGCTTCTCACCATGGCAACAAATTACTAACATTGAAGCCACTTTTAGTCAATTTAGAGTGGCTTCAAATGAAAGCAGCTGAACAATTATCTCTCTGAAAATTTCCTTCGAAGGAATTGCAACACCTACAGTTTGTTTAACATATTTTGCAGTGGTCATGAACTATTAGTCATAAACAAGCCCTTATTGCTGCATGACGAGGTAGGCAGACCCTGCGGTTGCCAGGGCAATATAAAAACAAGAGCCAGAGAAATTAAAAAATCTACTGGCAGCGGGCGTTTTAGGGTTCCATATTACCAGACCATGTTGTTCAACATCAGAGCTGGAGAAATGGTTTTTATTGAATTTATCTTGGGTGTAGAGGAGAGGGGAGTTGGTAGTTCTGTTAATAATTGTGCTGAAGTCGGCCACCTTGATGCCTGTTCGACGTCTTGGATCGTCTTTTTAGTTAACTGTGACTGTGGCCTATTGTGCGGGTGTATCTTATCCTGTTTTGAATTGCTGAACGCCCGGTGCCAAAAAAAAGTAACAATTTTGACATCTCTGCCCTCCTGCTTTGCAGCAGTTTTTGCCAAAAAGTCTGATTTTTGGGGAAACCAAGTCTTTATAGTTGGTGGCAGTATTTAGCAGACCTGGCCTCAATTACAGTTGTAATTGTGTAATTTGAAATTAGTTGTAGTTGAACCTTAGCACACCTGTCTAATTGTAGTTGTAATTATGCCACATGATTACAGTTCAATTATACAACTTTTCAAAGTTAAATCATTCGCATTTCCCTGTTTTGCGTTACTAGCGTGACTATTGCACTGTATTTTCAACCACTTTTAGAGACCCCAATACAAGTTAAATGGTATGTTTGAAGTCATGTGTGATTTGTTACTTTTTAGTATAATTGTAATTAAATAATTAAATATTCCATTTGGATTCGCAAATTAATTCCAAAAGAGGTAGGCCTGTTTTTTTTTCCTGCTGCTTTCACAGCTGAACAAACCCCCTCTTGGCTAGTTTCAGTCCCTCTCCTACTTTAGATTTGCTCGCTCTATAAGACGTGATCCACAGTTACCTGTACTCCCTTGTTTTAATTTCTGAGGACTTTGTGTATGATTTGTTTTCCCATAACTGTGATGTAAGGACAACCGTGCTTTGATTATATGCCAGCAAGACAAACACGCCTCTAGCTGTTGTTGGCAGAGTCTTTTCCAGATCCTGGAAACATTCATTTTTTATTGAGAGCCTGTATGACTGGCAAATACAGATGAGGGGGGAAAAAAAACCAAACAAAACCACACCTTTTATTGTTCAAGTTGACCACAGGGGACCAGATAAACAACCTTGTATGTTTACTCTGAAATAAAACCCATTAGAAATAATTCTCTCTCAACTGGCTACTAATGGTGATGTTAAAAAGGACAAGTCTGTAAAGGTTTTTCATCGGGCGACAAGATACCTTCGCAGCGACATGGCCATACAAATCTAAAACCACACTGAAGCGACAGATTTGAAAACTATCAGGTCTGTAAAACTATTAAAATTGCTTTTGACAAAACTATAACCAACACTGGTACAAATTCAACGACATGATCTATAAATAATGACGGTATTTTTATTGCCATGCGTGTTGAGTCCTACACACCAGGCTTGCCCAGTTCCTTCGAAATGGACTTGCATATATTATCTTTCATCTCTCTATCTTCATTATTGCGCTGACCTTTGTCCTAATGCGCTTTGATATTTTTCCACGTCAAGTATAACTTATTTCCTCCGTCATTTTGGATACTGCTTCACCCTGGCGGACCACAAAAGCGTTGTAGCTGTTTTCTGATTGCTCCATTCCCTAGTTGTCGCGAAGAAATAGCAAAAAAAAAAAAAAATACGATTCAGGTCTGTTTATTTTGTGTCGCCCCTGCATTGCCTGTCGTGTGAAAGATACTTCTCAAAAGTATAGGATCTGTTCATTTTGATCTATTCATTCCTTTGTCTGGTGTGCAGCAGCCTTAAGCTATATCTATAGAAGACAGAGAAAAAGGTCATATTGTGGATCTTGTTTCGATTTTAATTGTTTTCTAATGGGCATGTCCCAAGCTGGTCTTGCCTGTATCAGTGAGCAATGAGACACCCTTTGCATGACGCAGCAACGTCTCTTTAACCATTCATACCTTACCATTGTACGCTCTTACCAATACAGAAACTGAGGATTAATGCTGTCCCCCATGAGTCAATAATATTGAATTGCTTCACCCCATAGGCTTGATGCTATTCAGAGCTGGGGTCAATTCCTGTTTTTTCAATTCCAATTTCCTTTTTAAAATCAATTGATATTGGAATTGATGTTTTTAGAGACATCATAACTGTCTGTGATTGCTAAACTGCTTTTGTTTGAAGCGACTGACCGTTTTTTGAAGTAGTTTGTTGCCACCGAGACACTCATTTTAACAGAACACTGCCAGCTACAGTTTTGATGGATTGCTGGAATGCATTTTAAAAAGGAGTTGGAATTGACCCTGACGCGGTTGTTTTTCTTGCTTGTTTCCTCATCTCTTGACCCCAGGATGGCCCAGTGGCATAGCCTGCAGCAGCTGGACTCGGCGTACCTCCAGAAAGTGGACGAGCTGTATATTGGAGAGGACTTCCCCATGGCTGTGAGGCACTACCTGTCTCCCTGGATCGAGAGCCAGGACTGGTACAGTGCACGCTTGCTATCTATTCCATTAGTCTGTTCTAGTGGTTTTCAACCTGTGCTACGTGTGCCGGTACTGGTACCTGATGGGCTGGCAACTGGTACAGGCTGGTGGCTGTTCTTGGTGACAATATGATTCCTGACCCACGGTGCTCCCTTAATCGTAAAGCATCAATCTGTTTGTACCACTGAATCAGAGAAATGAGAATTCGTGGACTTTCATTTACTGATGGGGAACCAAAGCAGCCGCTCTGTGTTTGTGGTGAACGCTTGTCAAATCAGTTGATGCCGTCACGTGTTCAGTGATTTTTAAAAAAAAAAAAGAAAGCCGGTTATTCTGGGGTAGATCTCGGTTTTATAACAACTGTATAAGATTGCATTTAGTTACTGGCAGCCCTGCTGGTCCCTGCTGGAAACGCTGGTGCTTGAGATGAAAAGGTTGAAAACAGCGGTCTGTTCCGTTCACTCCACGGGCTGGTTTTTCAAAACTGTTAATCTGAATCGAAGTGATCTGGATTTTGTGATGGAGATTACTTTTATCAGCATCATTTTGGTCCGTTTTTTCAAAAAATGTCACAGCTGGATTACATTTATAATCCTAATTTATGAAATCCAGTTTTCTGAAGTAGGGTAGTCTTTTTGAGGCCGTATTTATGATATAACCTAATCTAACAAAAGAAATTGTGATAATAGTGATTTAATACAGAACGTTATTTTGTTTTGTATTTAACAAAATGTAAATCACTTTTAATGTTAGTGCACATATAACACATGCAAATAATTGTTATTTTATTTATGTCTACTTAGCAGAAATTAAATAACTAAATTTAAATTGAATAAAAATAATCCTTTTTAAAAAGGATATGTGTCTTTAGACCTCTTCATCGTCTTCCTCGTCGGCCGGGAGTCCAGCGTCTCGGACGAGCTTTAAGGCGGTGTGTGTGTGAAGCAGTGTGCTTTTTGATTAAAGCTACACCACTAAATACGAAAAATCTTTTTGCTTGCATGGATACAAAACTTACATATGTAAATATTATATTCTAACACTCTATTTGGACATAAAGCATGTGTTTGCTATGACAATTCAAACCAAATATCGACGTTCTGTGATCATTTAAAAGCTGCATCCACCTCCCGCAGGAGGATCACAATAATCCCGGTATTTTGTTTCAAAGTAATCCTGATTTTTTAAATTCTGAAAAACTTAATTGCAACAAAGTTTTGAAAAACCGTCCCCAGAACATTTAGTGGAGGGCCAGCTACGGTCGTATTCAGCCCCAGGTAATCTGCTTTGAATTGTCTGATTGCACGTCTAATCACAGCACAGTACAGAGACAGTCAAACTTGAGTCTGTGTATTTACAAATAGCAGTTATTCATGCACCAGTAAGAGAGGGACAGTTTAACACAACACTCCTGGCTCCTGATCACTGAAATAATATGCTTAGCTAAAGGTAGTGCTGAAACCTAGGACTGGATGCAGGGCTTGTGTGAGTCTCGGTCCTTTTTCGTTGCCTTTTTGCTACATTCTTCTAGTTTATCTTTCAGTCCAGCTCATAAATAAGATCAAAACATCAACCAGGATGCTAGGAATGTGTGTCAGTCATTCAAGGTACTGAGCTGTCGCCACTTAAAGAATTGCAAACCATTTAAAATCATCTTTGTACCTCCGATTACCTCTGTTCATGTTTTTAAGTCAGCTTTTATCTTTTTTTTTTTTTTAATTTCAGGATTAGCAAATATTTCAAATACAGTAGACGAGCTGCAACATCCTGTTCCCTTTGCTCTAGACAGTGATTGCAGATTGATCGGGTTCCAGGAAACCGCGGCTCTCTTTCCTTTACAGCATTGTTTATTATCTATCAGAACACCTCAAGATGTGTCGTTTTGATATCCTTTATATACCTACCTGAATGAAAACCTCAGGGGGTGAGAATTCAACTTCCGGTCAGTAATGCATGATATAGAAACAAGACCCCCATGTGTGAAAGTGTTAGACCACTTTTTGCTTTAATTAGGCATCATGAATAACTTCTTCCCATTTGTGGCTATGTGCCACTTTTCTCTTAAGCCCTTTTCACACCGGCACGGTCGGCCAGTGTTTTCATGCTGCTTTTCGACCTGGGTGACGGAAGCAAATACGTCATGCATGTACGCAGTGCCCTGGAAGCATCGGAGTTCACATGTCCACACTTCGTTTGTAATCTGTCTCTGCACTGGACTGGCGTCCTGTGAAATCCAGCTTTAAACCAACCTCTTGTCTTCCAAACAATTTACGTGCTTGTTACGGACCCTTCCAGCCAAGCTTCTCTGGATTGAATTGTTTGCCCCGATGTTGATTAGAATAAACGTTTCTTCATTTCTCCACACCATCCCTGCAGTGATTGGGCTCAGGGTGTGTCTCAAACAGAAATGGCTGGCAAGTTCCTTGCAGAAGTGAAACCTTCACGCAGGGTTGGCTGTTTACTTCCTCTGCTTACAAGCGCCCATTGTGCATATTGTCTTTTTCAACTCGGGTTAAAATGGGTCGACCCACATCCTGAGGTGGGTCACTGCCAACCCGGGTACAAAACAGAAACAATGGGGTGTTCTGATACAGAAGCAATAGGATGCTCTAATAAATGTCCACACTGCTGTAATATATGCATATTCCAAATTACAAAATACAAGCAAATAACCTGAAAGATCTCCAGCAGAACAAAAGGGGGGAGTCGGTGATCATATTGCGAGTGCTAAGAAGTTTTTAAATCCTTGATTAGCACTCCTGTTTAATGTGAAAGATTCTTAAGTACAACGTGCAAGAAAATAAGCCCAGTAAACAAACGCTTCAGATCGTGCTTTCTTCTGTGCACACTGAGGAAACCGCTCCCCAAACATGTTTCAACTTGACTACTTACGGGTAATGTGCAAGATTAGGAATAAATCTGAACAGATTCCCATCAGCGAGACGTAGCTGCAAAACCAAATGCATTTAAAATATATAAGACTTCCTGCCAGCTACCTGCGTTGGACCTGTGGTTTTTCATAGCTGCCAGAGCTAGACTGATTTATTTCTGTTAAGAATCACTCAGCAACTTTTAAGCGTACTGCTTGGCTTGCTAGGATGGGACACTTGCAAACACTGCTAAAAACACACCTGATTACACAGACAATACTTTTAAAAGGTAAATAGTGCATATGGTACTGTTAGTCGGAATAAACTTGCTGAACAAGGTATGGTAGTAGGGCCAGGTGAGTCATATTGTACGTGCTTCTAAAACTAATTTACTAAAAGTATTTGGGAGTGAGCAGTTTGTGCACGATGATCCAGCCTCAAGACAGGGACAGTGATACACTAAGGTACACATTCTTGATTGTGTTGTTCTGCTCAACCTTCAGCACCTTCAGGCTAACATGGTGCGTTTGAGGTATTTTGTACAGGTGCTTAAGATATATACAGTAGTGTGCAAATGCCCTGTCCTTTTTATATGCCTACCTGCATGAAAACCTCAGAGCGTGAGAATTTCAGTTTCCGCTCAGTAATCGGTGATATAGAAACAACAGGCACTCCTGCGAAAATGTTAGACCACTTTGTGCTTAATTAGGCAACTTTAACAACTTTTAAAAAGTCTCATGTGTTTTACCATTGGTGGTTATGTGTTCATTTTCTCTTTCTACTTTTTAATTAATTGCAAGCCATCAATTAAATTAGACAATCACTCATTTGCCTATTTTAACAATTTTCAGTTATGCTTTGATTTCATGTGCACAATAAATTAAAACAGAAGCAGTGGGGTGTTCTAATAAATTTACACATGACTAGAGATCTGCTTTTTCAACTGTGATAATACAGAGGTGGAAGTAAGACTACTGTTGCATAGCGGCTTGATCCATTCCTGGTTTTATTAGTTTGACGCACCTTAGCTTGTTGCCTATACACTGTGGCAAAGAAACTCCTAGTAAAACCTGGAATGGGTGAAACTGCTATGCAGTAGGAGTCTTTTTCCCATCCCTGTGATACTTGCTTGAACAGGACATCATTTAGTTCTGAGAGTCAGAATCTGTAGATCTATTTTAAGGGCTTATGTCTTAACATTATCACATTTTTTTACTTGTATCTAGAGATGCACTTATCTAAGTGTGGAACTTGGTAAGGACGTTCTATAGCTGCTTTATCCGTCAGCCTCTACATATTTAACATATTTAATTGTGTATAAAAAAAGACTGAAGAACTATGGAATATGAAGTCAATTGGCCAAAGTAAAGCGAGACCTTCCACGTCTGGTCTTTGTTCCAGCCCTGTGCTAAATTGTGTAATTTAAACCTCCAACCAGACCCTGAAGTAGTTCATTATATCATTTTACCTGTTAAACCTGGAGTGGAGTAATGGCCCTCCAGGACCGGGATTGAAAAGTAGAAAATTCTAAGTGTTTTAAATATTCTTCCCTCTGTAAGGAAACAAAATTATTTGTGTGTGTGTGTCTGAGGGGAATGCACTCAAGAAGAATAATATAACAAGCTTCCTTTCATTGATTCCAGTAATCAAACGTTACACACGTATTGCTTCAACGTTGCTGTTTTATACAGTCTCTACACCTGCAAAGCTTGGAAACATTTTGACCAGACCATTTTTACTTGAACCTGGTCAGGTGCGATCAGTTCTGTTCATTTTATAGCCTTTTTTCCCCAGGCAGTAAAACACGATTTCCCTGATAGCAGCACACACTTTCCGCATACCGGCTGCACAGCTGCATCGCAGTCATAGATTTGTAATTGTATTCTTTTCATTAACTCTTTCCTTGCACCCCTGTTCCTAACCCGTGTTTTTTGTTTTTTTTCCCTGGCTCAGGGAGAAAGCTTCCCGGGATGTGTCGGTAGCGAGCATCCTGTTCCAGAACCTGCTGGAGAACCTGGATATCCAGTACAGCCGCTTCGGCCAGGAGAGCGAAGCCTTTCTGCTGCAGCACAACTTCCGCAGCTTCAAGCAGAACTTCCAGGTAACCGTTTTCAAACCCACCCCTTTCCCTCTTATTACCACCGGCCCCCTCCTTAAAAGGAGTACGAACCAAGCTTTTAAAATCCATTGCCTTATGTATTATTAGCACTAGCAATATTACTACTGCCTCCCCTTTCTTTTAACTCATTTGCTTGTATTTTATATTTTAAGTTAATACATTGCATGCAGGGCGTCTCTTGTTGTGTGTGCCCCCTTGAAGCCTATTAGCAGCAGCAGCTACACTTGAAATTTCACTGAGGGTGCAGATCTCACACTCAGAATGCCAATGGGAAAGTATTCCAAACGTTTAAAACCACAAAGCGGTCTATTAAAACGGATCATGTATCCTATTTCGTCTGTTTTCTGTTTAGATTCAGTGATATTATATTTAGTGTTCGTGGCTACCTCAAATCAACTTGAGAGTGTATTTTCTTTTGCGCTCTTGTGTATGACAGACCTGGCACGGCAAGAGAAATGCACTCTCAGCTTGATTAAACGAGCAAGAGATGTCGCCTCTTTGGGAGTCCAAGTTGCTGTGACTGTGCACGTGACATCTCTTACTGACCACAAAAATGAAGATTGTACACCTCAGCTTCCATTAAACATAATGCTGTAGAGTCACGCTTTGTATTTTATGCGCAAGGTGGCAGTTAAAGGAGAACCTATGAGATGTAAGAAAATGGATTGTAATTGCATTCAAAGACATAAGAAGTTACTACAGTTCAGAATTCAGTTCTATTAATACTGTTATGTCTATGTGACTAGACGCTATTCCTCGCGCCAAAACCAAAATTCTAGATCGGCAGTGAGTTCGAGAGAGGCCTTTATGAAAGCAGAAGTAGACCGCTTGATAACTTTGAGGGAGCTATTGGAGGAAGCAGGTGGCATATTACTGTAAATAATCCTTGTAATCTGTGCTATTGTTAGTTGTTTTTGTTGTAGAATGCGTGCCCCTCTTCTCTCTAGACTCCAGAATAGGGAAGTAATGTGAACTTACTGTAGTGAACAAAATAATTCCCAGGTCTTTCCTGTTGTGCACGTCCATTCATTTTGTAAAGGTCACAGATCTACAGCGTTGAAGGAAACACGTTTTTAGTAAACGTGTTATATGTTGAAATATAAAATCTCTGATTTTCAAGCCATGCTTTCAGATAGTGTTATACTTCCTTGGTCACCTGGAGGGTGAAATTGTCCCCACCCCTTTCTGGCTTATTTCCTGTCTTTTAGCCAACCAGCTGCTTCCCCAGTAGAATGACATGCTCTCGGCCAGTAACGTGACCCAGCAGACCCTGCTGAGGTGACCTAGGGAGTGGAACAGAGTATGGCATGGAAACTGAGAACTTTCTGTAGTACCTGATGGTTTTTAAATGAAAATACATGCTAGGTCTAACGTGTGTTGGTTTAAAAACTCAATTTTGAGACTAATTTAGCTAATAGAACAGCAAATCAGTTAAGGTTTGTGGATATTTTGTTGGCTACTATTGCTAGGTTTTTAACTCTTAAGCTCCAGGCCAGTTTCCCCATGTTTCTACTGTTTTCAGTGCCTACAACTGCTTGACCGTAGGGCTGACATGCAAGTATCTTACCGCAAATGAAAGTGTACAAACAGCTTTCACACAACAATCTCAGAGGTAGTTATCCCCTCTGGATTCTAGAATTGCTGGCTAAAATCTGAGGCCGCTGAATGAAACTTCAACATGAAATTAACTTTGGGTATAAATTGACAAGATTGAGCTAAAAACAATGAAATTGTGAACGGGTTTACAGAAGTGGCAAAAACAGGGTGGGGTGGGGAGATACAAAGTGTGTTCGTGCTGCCTGTGTGCAGCTGAGTGCCACGGGTACTGCAAGAGCACATTCAGGCTGAGCTGCTTGTTCGTCAGGCTCTGCTACTGTGTTCCCCCTCTCATGTGACAGAGCTGCTGTGGGGGAGGGAGGATGTTATTCTTTTGGGTGCAGTTACGCTGGAGGTTCTGCGCTGTAATTTATAAAATAAAACAAAAATAAATACATAAAGCTTATGCGATACACAGTATGGTAACACTTCAAAATACAGGTCTGTAATTCCAATGTAACAAACACATGATTTCCTACTGATTTCAAATTCCTGTTGAATTCAAGTGTCGCAAGCATGAGTTCATGACTTTTCATAACATTTCTCTTAACACACATGAACTAATCATGAACAGATTGTAGAGTCTTATCCACAATGTAATGTATTTGTGTAAAAAGGCATGCCAGTAGATAAGGCACAGTCCAGCTAGCTTGTTCACATGCACACTGTCACGTGCTGCAGACCGAGGCTTTGTAAACACGGTGCTTACATCCTCACTCAGGTGCCTGTAACTCCACACCTCTGCTGCAGGTTGTAAGCTGAGCGTAACGTGTGTCTTTTTAATAAACAATGCACAAACGCACTACTGCGCGCACGCACACACCCTCATTCACAGGTTAGAATAACTTATGCACGTCTACGACACTCAAGGCATGTATTTACAACCTTTTAAAGAGTTATACCGCCCCAAACCAGGTGTACATACTTGAGGTAACTGAAGCTTGGCTCATCCCAGGGGTTCGTTCGTAAGCACAAAGGTGCCGGATCTCATGAAGGAAGAGGGACAGCATTTTTTGTTTCTAGACCTGATGCACTGCCCTTGATTTACAGCAGCTCCCAGACATGCTTCAGGTTCTCTGCTTGTGGATTGGGGTTTCATGCCTTACTGTTGGTAGTTTTATGTGGACCTTTTGCTGAGCTGTGTTTTAACAATCTTCAGGTTCGACCAATACCAGCGGTGGACCTACTAATCTGATGAACAGGAGCGACAACACTGTTGTATGTAATTGTAATGCTTTATTTGCATATCTCCCTACTTGTTTTGAATTTATTGCGTTCATTCATTCTCCCCTGTCCCACAAAACGATACAGGGTTACAGGATCTGGGGCACAAATGAACCCCTGGCTCGACCCTATAGTGAGTTTGCTTCCCTTATGGATTGAGGCTGTCCCAATTAGGGACCTGTCCCTGACAGCCTAGAGGGTGAACGCTGGTCTGCTAACATGGAAACAATGAGCTTGGCTCCTCTAATGAATCTGTTGTCTTTGTTGTGTGTATTCAGGCAACTTACCAGGACAATCCACGTGAAATGGCCATTATTATCAGAAGACTTCTCATGGAAGAAAATAACATATTAAACGCTGTGCTGCTTGCTCAGCAGGTAATTTTTTCAGTCTATTCTTGTGCAGACAGAAACACAGCTTGGTTAGTGCAGAGAAGGGCAACCAGGCTAATCTCAGGACCCAGTGAGCTGCGAGGACAGGTTAGAATAATGACATCTGCTGGATAAGAGAGAGGTAAAAGGGAACTGGAAGTTTTATCAAGATAACCCAGCTTTAAACTTAACACAGTCCCTTTTCAGACGAAGACTCCTGTTTGATCGGTATGCAATGAAGTGTAAATCTCCATGGCTTTTTATTTTGCAAGCCTCAGCGTTGTATTGATGGATAACCCTGGGGATAAAAGCATTTGTGTTGTATTACTATGAACAATTTGCACATGCATGTTTTCATTTGTATTTGAAGAGTACTCATTTTTTTCCTCCATTCTTTGGAATAGTGTTCTCGTTGCATTGATTACTGTTGCATATTACCTGTGATAGATTCTGTGATAGATAGATAGAGGGCTGTATTTTTGTCTCTGTAGAAAGTGGCTTATTTCACGGTTTAAAAATAGCAAGATATTTCATGATTTTAAACACTGTATTGAAGCAGAAAAAATGGCATTGTCACATTCAACATTATAATTCTCTAAAACGTTCCTAAATATTTTAAATGCTGAAATTGTAGAATATTTATGTCCACAATCGGTCAATTATCAAACAAAATAGATGTAAAAGTAAGACACGTGAGATGTCCCCGTCTTGTACTGGACAGAGTGATCTTTAGCTGAAATGTTTCTGGTCTTTGATGCAGCTGGTGCCTTTTTTTGGTTGAAGACATTTTAAGAAATCGTGCAGCTCTCTCATTTTACTAGAAGCAAACTAAGCCGACTGCCAAGTTCCTAAATGCAGTGTAACAGGTGCGTCAGTAAGGCAAGCGTTTGCAGTGTTTGTGTAAGTGATTGTGGTAGGGTGATGTAGAGGTGGAGGTTCGTGTTTGGTGTTGTGGAATTTAAAAGTAGAGAATTATCATTGGTGTTTGGGGGCAGTTTTACGAAGCTGTGTTTCACTGCAAGGCGCGGCTCAGCCTGAAACCACGGTATTGGATGTACTGTTTTGTTTAAATGTGGGGGGCTGGGGGGCGGGGTGGGGGATATTGGGTTGGCAGGGAAGGGGTTAAAATCCTCCCTGTGAAAACACGTGGGAATGTGGCTGGAGCTGAAACTTGAGTTAATGATCAATTAGGCTACAACCATAGGTGTATAAAAGGCTAATCACAGGAGGTGTTAGAAGGTGAAGGGGTGTTACTTTGCCATCCTTTCCTGTCCTGTTTATGTGTGCAAGTTTAGGTAGACTTTTTGTCTTGGCCGATGTGCCGTTTGTTTTGTGTTAATGTGTTTTTGTTTGTATAGTGTTTTGTATTTGTGAAATAGTGTGCATTAGCACTTGGTAACAGCTTGGCCGTGACGCTACCCTGTCAGTGATAAATGTGTATATTTACACTAGTCTTTCACAAATGGGAAATTCCACCGGGCACTACATATCACTAAAATCATGAAATCCGTGAAGAGTGTACAGCTTTGGTCATATGTAAAGGGTGCATCTCCTTAAACAAAACCTTTCAATGCAAACTGTCTTGCTTCCCCCTCAGGTTCAGATGTTGCAGGTTCAACAGAACCCCATGGAGACTGAGAGTCAGCAGGATATTCAGAAGAAGATGCTGGAGCTGAAAAGCAAGGTGCTGGTAAGTGAATTGTGAGCTGGTGTGTGGCTCTCCTGGTTAAAGCTGCTGCCGTGGTGTGCAGGGTGAGCGATAGTCAAGGGAATGCAGGTTAGTTCTGTACAAAGTCACTGGTCTTCACTACAGAGGACCCTACTGGACAGGCTCCCAGTAAGCTCAAGCAAACCCCTCTAGGGCTGGCCTAGTCTCTCCCTGATGTCGGCTTTCAAGTTCCTGTATATAAAGAGCTGATTGGCTTATAGATCGGAAGACCCCTGCTGCTCCCGTTCTCCTGAGTTATTAGTGTTGTTGGGATTGCTGGACTCGGAACATAATTGAACAGCAAATTTAGAAAAACGAGGTTCAAATAATCAGGCACTCAACACAATCATTTAAAATGTACACTTAAAAAAGAATAAATAATGCAGGTAATACTGGAGTAAAGCTTGCACATCCAGTGTCCTCCCTTTTTTTGACCAGATCTTTTCTCAAATAAAAATATTTTCACGCTCCTTTCAAAACTGCACATGCATGACCATGTGACTGTATAGCAAGAGCATGCCTTGCACGATTTCTGGAATCGCTTTTTTAAGTATCGCTGTTTTCCTCTTGTGTGTGTGCAGGATATGGAACATCATGTGAACTCCCTGGAGGAGCAGCAAGATGAATTTGATTTCAAGTTCAAGACCCACAATTTAGAAGGTAGGAACCCTGGGGTTTGGAAACGTGGCAGAGGGGGTGCAGTTTAGCGCACGGTGTGTCGCTGGAAACAAAGACATGGATTTCTTGCAAGAGTTGGCTGGAGATTTTGCTTGAACCTGTGGAAGCAAGTTCAAAACCAGGTAGATTTAGACAAATGATAACTATATATTGCAAACACCATGCAGTGATGTCAGGGGAATGTAAAAAGTCAATTAAAATGACATTTTGAAGCATACTCAATTGTTTTTTTTGCCCCCTTGATGGCAAACAGTTGAATTAAATTGCTCTGTTCCTTGAAACTTGCCACCAGTGTCCTCGTTTCCCTGTTGAGTTGTTCCAGTCCCGCATTTCCGTTGTGGGACCGGACTGCCTGCCAGTACCAGGTTGAGAATTGTCTTGACGTTTTTCAGGACACACTGAGCAGGAGAAGAGGGAGGAGATGAAGGTACTCCAGGACCTGCTGAATAAACTGAATGAGTCCAGGAAGGTAATAGAATTAAAGAGTACGGACGTTAGCGCATCGTTCCGAGGGTTCTTCTTGCAATCACTTATTGCATTTATTTGTATTGTGTGAAGGTGCTTTTGACTGAGGTCAGGAGCTGTTCTTCGGTTCTAGTTACCTACCAGAGACACATTTTAATGTTGGCTAGATCAGTGTCTTTTATATGAAGTGGCAGCGCCATCTAGTGCACAGCATTGCATTGTCGGCAAAGCACAATTACAGTACCGTTTGTACCCGGACAGAACCTCCTGGTGAGCATAAGGAATATCCTGGGGATCGCAGACTCCTTGCTGGTCTCGCTGGTGAAGGAGGAGCTGGTGGACTGGAGGAGGCGGCAGCAGAAGGCCTGCATCGGAGCCCCGGAGAACGTGTGCCTCAACCGGCTCGAACAATGGTACAGACTCCGTGCTGGAGTGCAGCTGACAGGGCTGTGCTTCTGAGGGGCTTTATCGTGTGGCCGCACTGCCCAGTTTACAGAACAGCGAGGCAGGCCAGACCGGGGGTCAATTACAGTTGTAATCAATCAAGTACAATTCTTGTATTTTTAACCACTCTTAGTGACCCAGGTTGGTTTGAAATAACATTCTGTAGTATGTTTGTGTGTTTGTACCTGTGATTACTGCTTGGCAGAAGATTAAACATATTGGTGTCTAGAGAAGTTTAAGTAACTTTTTTTTAGTATAATTTGTAATTATTACAATTCATCATAATTAACTAATTGTAATTGAACATAATTGGTTTGTGTAGCAGTGATTTCTGTTATAATAAAGGATGCAACTTATAAAAATCACAACAAAAAAACTGTACCTCATAAGACTACTAATAAACTAGAGAGACACACACACACCCTCAAGCAAACAATACACAGCAAACACACACACTCTTGATTACTCAGTATACAAAAACACATACAATCACATTACTCACTATAGAAAACGCACACCCCTGACAACTCAGTATACAAACAGGTACAATGAAGCTATTACACTAACCCTTAAACACACAATGCACTACAAACACAGGCAAGCGATCGCTCGCTACACTACAGAACAAGTACATCAGGAACATACATCCCCCGACACCACTGGAAATACAAAACGAGCCCTTTCGGAATCAATGAGATGCATCACATCCATCGCAGGCAGGCAGGTCCCCATCACATACCCGTTCATCACTTGAAAATACTTGTATCCCAATTAAACAAAGTCACGTCCCAATTAAACAGCACTGGGAAGAACCATCTCCCAGAGCTGTGTCCCATTTAAGCAGAAATCTGTGTCCTCAGGATCCCGATGAGGTAGCGGCAGCTGTATGTTAAGGGGTTTCAAGGTGTTTGTTGTTCAGCGTGATTTGAAGGCTCCTGTGTTTGTATGTTGAGTGATCAGGGTGTCTGTTTCTTTCGTGTATTGAGTGGTTGAAGGCGTTTGGTGTTCAGCATATAGTTTGAAGGCTGCTGTGTTCGTTTCCCAGGTTCACTGTGAATGCAGAGTGTTTGTTTCATCTCAAGAAGATCCTGAAGAAGCTGGAGGAGCTGTGTGGGAAGTTGACCTACGAAGGAGACCCTTTCAAGATGGAGCGGCCGGCCCTGCAGAAGAGATTGGACCAGCTTCTCACTGATCTGCTCCAGAGGTACCTTTCCACCTGATCCGGATTCCTGGGCTGGACCAGGGGGTTGGGTCAGTTCATTTGAAAAATCAATTCCAAATTCCAATTCCCGTTCCCTTTTAATCCATACCAATTCCAAGTCCTTTGAGGGAATTGGGATGGACTGAAATGGGATTGGAATTGATTAAAAGGGAATGGAAATTGGGAATATAAAAGGAATTGGATACTAATTGAAGAAACAGAATTGACCCCTAACCCTGCTCTTGACCACCATACCTTTGAAAAACAACGTAAATGACACTGCGAAACATCAGGTCACCACATCGAACTCTAGAGTGGGCTCTGAGCCATTCGTTTCTGGTTTAGTAACTTCACTGGGTGTGTTCCTGTTTCAGTGCCTTTGTGGTGGAGAGCCAGCCTACCATTCCTCAAGGGAAGGGACCACTAGCCTTGAGAACCAACGTGCAGTTCTCTGTGAAAACCAGGTGAGGGGGGAACTCTTCCCAGCAGCGTTCACTTGAGCCATATATTGTATCCAGCGTTATAGCAACCGTGCAGGTACAAGGTACAACCCAGCAATAAATGCTGTCCAGACGAGCCACAATCGAAGAAAAAACTGCCAAATTAAAGGTTTTCTTTTACAAAGAACACCATGCGATTTGCTATTGAAATCCAAAGTCCACAGATTACTAATTACAAACCAACCTACAAACTAATACATGTACTGAGGTACGGATATATACCTGGGCTGCTTATCTGCATGTCACGTCTTGACAAGCTCTGATGTCGTTAGTGATCTCAGGGTTCTGCATATACAGTATCTACAGAAACGTTTGTTCACTTGTAATGAAACTTGCTAAGGACCTACTTTAACACAAGTCGTGTAATGTATGGGGGTCCCCCCCCCGAGTGACTCGTCTGGTAGATGCACGGCCACGCTGTGTGCAGGGTGAGTCACACTCTCAGGGGGACGCAGGGTCCCGTCCTGGCTGTCCTGGCTGTGCCTGTCACCGATATTCACTGGGGGTTCCAGAGGGAGCATCACATTGGCCTTGGTGCTTCTGCGGGCTAGGAAGGCAAACCAGAAAGGAACCCAACAGCCAGGCTCCTAGTGAGCTTGGGCTAGTTTTATTTATGTATTGATTTTAATTGTATTGTTTTTTATTTTATTTTATTTTTAGACTTTTGGTGAAAATCCCGGAAATGAACCACTTAATGAAAGTTACAGCCATGATCGACAAGTGAGTGGCAAGTACTACCACCCTCTTACCAAAGCATGTGTCAGAAACATCTTAGCCTGTCCCTGACTGTCATGTGTCTTTTTTATTTTCAGGGATATTCAGCAAGTAAAGGGGTAAGTGTGTGTTTTTGTAGGTTCTTCAAATTGCTTTTCATTCTTGATTTAGTAGAGAGGCTGCAACAGGTCCTGTTTGCAGTTGCACAGGGCATACATGAGTGTAATAAAACAGTAATAACTACCACCATGCCCTGTTATTGCACAGTAACTAGTGCAGTAATGTGCTGTTTCTTGCATCAGTTAACACTGTTGTTCACAGGGTAGATGCAAGAATACTGTGTGGAATGCACAGAGTACAAGTGTAATATGCTATACAAATGTATTGTGGTTTGTTTTTCTGCTATGTACTGTGCTGCTAGTGTACAAAACGTGCAATAAAAATGTCATTAGTTTGCATGAGCTATAAAGACTAAATAATTGAATCTGTTCAGCCCAGAAAAAACAAGGGAAGAGGGGGGGGGGACTTTATTGAAGTCTTTTAAAATCCTAAGTGCTACAGATTCAGTGAACCCAAGACTCTACTTCAGATTTAGCACAGAAGGCAGGAAGCACTTTGTTATAAATCTTTGGAATAGCCTGCCAGCTGACGTAGTAGAATCTAAAACACTGGGAACATTTTAAAAAAGATTATGTGCTTTTAAGCTGGTTCCTCCTGGATTTGGTGTGCTAACAAGGGATCAGCCTTGATGGGCTGAATGCCGTTTTCTCATTCCCACACTCATGTTCTTATTGTAGTTGCCATGCAGTAGCAGGGGCTACTTGGTTATTACAATGGAATTATAGGACTGTAGTCTAAAGCAGTACTGAAATATTTCCTTCAAGGTATCGGAGATTCAACATCCTGGGAACGAACAGCAAAGCTCTGAACATGGCAGAGAGCACCAGCGGGGGTATGGTAGCTGAGTTTAGACATCTGGTAAGGAACTTGACGGTCTAACCAAGAGAATCTGTCCATACAATATACCCGGGGAGGGACTGGAATATTTGCAGACCAACATGGAGAAGGTATCTGCTCCTGTAGAGAGTTTTTAAAATGATAATACACTGGAAAGTCAAGTTGCCACTTGCTAGAACCCGGTGCTGGATAAAATTATTTATATATATGTATATATGCGCAACAGACGATATCCAAACTCAGGATTAGTTCAACAAAATGTTTAACTTCTGTATGTACAAAAAAAAAAAAAAAAAAAAAGTGAAGTGAAATCAACTTTTCAGAGCCATGCCCTTCGTCCACAAAACGTTGATTTGACTTGTTCGCTCTTAGCCTTGGTGTTGCATAAGTAAGAGTTCATCATACTTTAGTGAACTAATCCTGAGGGCGGATCCTCTCTGTCTAAAAGAGTATACTGGAAGCAAAATTCCCAACTACACAGTGATGAAAGGGTATGAAGAAAGGAAACAGGGAAACACTTTACATGGTCTGTAATCACTGTGTATTTACATGGTAGTTACTTGATACAAACGTGTGCTTACACATGATGACAATGTTATTTTGCATGGTGTTATGTACTGAGTGTGTAAAATGTAAGAACGCAATCGTATCAGAAAAGGCTTGGGTTTATATTGTGCAAAAAGATTTCCGCATTGAGTGGAACATTGTAATTTTGTAAGTGTTATGTAATTACAGGCACTTCATGTGAGGTGTTGCTGGAAACGGGTAGAACGATCCTTCACAGTAGATTGCAGCGTGCAGCCACCCCATTCAATAAAGACATTCCCATACATCTTGCTTATTTGAAATTTCTTCACTTTTTTTTTTTTTTTTTTTTTTTGCTGCACTAGCTTGGACGATGCTTGTATGACTCGTAATGCCAGTAGACCTTTTGAATTGCATCGACTCAAAGTGCCGTACCACTGGCTCTGAAGTGGTGCTTACTCCTCACCCAGTTTTCTCCTTTTTCTGTTTATGCGTTCCAGACACTCAAAGAACAAAAGGCAGGCAGTGGAGGCAAAGGCAGTAATGATGTAAGTGTCTGACTCCTACCACTGTGGATTGTAAAGGAGGAAAGGACAGCCTTGTTGTGAAATCAATCATTAATGAATGGATGTATTTAATACCTGGCTTTTTTTTTTTTTTAAATACTATAACGATTAAGTGTCCGCGCCTCCCTATTGTATAACACTAATTTGAGTTCAATTCTCTTCTTATCTTTGCAGGGGGCACTGAGTGTGACAGAGGAGCTTCATATCATTAGTTTTGAAGCTTTGTTTGAACGTCACGGTCTTTCTGTGAAACTCCAGGTATTTTTAAGATGTGTTTTCTAGTCCAGGGTAAAGGGGATATTTATTTATTTTTTTGTTGAGTGAAAAACTCTCTTTTAAATTTAGATTCTTGGAAGCCCAGGAGTCAAACTGACAACTGACTTTGTGTTAAACTCACAAAGCAGTAAGAGGAGGCCCTCCGGTTTAGCATGTAGAATCTCTGTGGTTAAAGGCGTCTCAAACAAAGACTGCGAAACTCCCAGCTTATATACCCAGCTGCTGATCACAAAAGACAGGGGCCTCTCCCTCACAGTATACTCTTAATAACCTATATACATCTCTCAGATTTAAAGGGGAGTTTCATAGCCTTAATTGTCAGTTCCAGAACACTCGGTGGTTATTTGGCCCAACGGCCAGTTTATTTTCTTGTCATGCTGTCCAGAAGTACCTCCTGTGTGTACAGCACCCTTACCCTGATAAACTAAACCTGGGTTCTTAGAGCATTTTACAGCACTGGGTAGTCCCTGGGGATTTAATTAATGACATATCAGGGCTGGCCAAAGTTACACTCAAGTATCAATGACTCAAGTATCATGAGGAGGAAACTGACAGTTTTGATGACCTGATCCAGCTTGTCAGTAAATGTTAAGCCCTGTTTCTTGCCCCTCAAAAATGAGAAAGCTAGCATCATTTTATTGGTAATCCTTGCAACTTAAAGCAGGGGTCTCCAATTCTGATCCTGGAGGGCTGATGCCCCTCCTGGTTTTTGTTCCAACTGTACCCTAAATTATATGTAACCTATATAGTCCCAGGGTAATTTTAAATGAGCGCCGCAGTAGCACAGCATGGCGTGATGCCTCTTTATACTGTACAAACCAACACACAGAAATCATCTGTTTTTCCACGCAGGCCTCCACTTTGCCAGTGGTCATTATCTCCAACACCAGCCAGCAGCAGAGTGCATGGGCCTCAGTGCTGTGGTTCAACATGCTGTGCACTGACCCCAAGGTAAGAGACAGGACAGGTTCACCTGCTGGCCACTGGAGGCTTTGTAATTATTTAAGGCTGCATTTATTTTCATGGTTATCACAGATTTCATTATTTCCATGAAATATGTAGCTCCTTGTGAATGTCTGTAAGATTAGTGTACCTATGTATATTCATTTTAGCATTTAAATAAATAGTAAGTACAGCGAATGTTAGCTTTACTGACGCAGCTACCTCTCACATTTTAGGAACCTGGCAGCCAGATTAGTTTGCTCCAAATCGTCGTTCGCCCAATTCTTATCTAAAAAGAAAAAACATCAATTCTAAAGCCAATAAGAAACAACTGAAGAGCACTTGGAATCCTCCAAAATAAAAGTGGATTACTTCTGGCTTAGTAGCTTTATCGTGTGCCTGTTTGCTGAATGCTGATCGGGAGTTGGCAGCTGTGAGAGTGCAATACAGATTCATTTCCATATAGCGCCCGTCACACACTGGTATCCTAGAGCGCTGTACAAAGCTAAAAGCAAAACAGAATAGCTCATGTGTACTCTGCAGTTACAACCAATTATTTAAAGCACATTAAAGATATGTTTTCAATTTTAGATTGAAAAGGATCCAGTGTTTTAAGCCTGCCTAAGTTTCACAAACAAAGCACAACAGCAAAAAGCCCAGGCTGCAGTTGTTTTAAGACGACTTTTTGGAACAAGTTAAAATACTGCATTTTCTGATTTCAAACACCAACTAGGAATATACAGAGTTAGTAGTTCTCAAAGACAGGATGGCCCTAATCCCATGAAGGACCTTAAGTTATGACAGCAACTTTTAAAATCCGTTTGGTAACCGATGGTAAGGACCCAAGCACTGGAGTCATGTATTGAGACTGACGAGTATCAGAAAGCAGCCTGGTAGCTGCGTTTCGAATAAGCTGAAGTCTTCTGAGTTTGGAGAGTTTAAATGGTTTAAGACGAGCTGTTGTGACAACAACAGGATTAATATGGAAATCAGAAGGAAGCTTTGGGTCCAGGCATAGTTGGGAACGACCTTGTTGATTTGCACCGCATGTCTCTGCAGGCCCTGTCTTTCTTCGCCAGCTCTCCCGTCGCTACCTGGCCTCAGCTCTCGGAGATGTTGAGCTGGCAGTTTCTCTCCCTCACCAAGAGAGGCCTGAATGAGGAGCAGCTGCGCATGCTGGCTGAAAAACTCTTCGGTGCGAATCGTTTTGATTGTGTTAATAGATGCGTTGCATGCTTAGGGTTACCTCCACATCCTCGCCTCATTACACAGCATTGAGATCCAACCCTGTTAGGAATGTTGAAGTCAAACGTATTTGTATTTTTTATATGTTACTATGTTGTGTCTTTTTATTGTGTAGTTTGGGCGAGGTTCTGTCTTATAAGAGACTTGCTAGAAATGTTCCTAGCACAGGATATACCCATGATAAGATGCACAGCTATGGCCAAATGTTTTGCATCATCTACAATTTTAGGATTTGGAGACATGATTTATTTATTTTATATATATATATATATATATATATATATATATATATATATATATATACATATCTAATATAATTTTTATATATATATAATATTTATTGGTAATGAAAAAAACTACAAAATGATATCTCAAATGTCTACCGGAAGCCATAATACTAGTACACTACAATGTTTCATGATCATTTCTAAATGTAACATTCTTGAAGTTGTCAGTTTTTCGTTAAGTATATGGAAAACTGCAAAGCGGTGTGTAATTCCATATGTTAAAGTAACATTATCCAGCAGGTTTCGTTCCACTTTATGAAGCAAAACGAGTTGCTATAGGGCAGGGGTGGCCAACCCTGGTCCTGGAGAGCCAGTGTCCAGCAGGTTTTATAGGTAGCTCTTAATCGTTCATTTCTGAAGAATGCCAGTTATTGATCAGTTTAGCAAGTTAATTTGTTCAGTTGAATCAGGAGTGGTTGGCTCTGGTCCAGGAGAACTGCAGGGTGTTCAGGTTTGTGTTCCACTTGATCACTAAATTACTTTAATTGAATAAATTACCAGCTTAATTAGTCACAAATGAAATAGTTTCAAGTCTTTAGAAATTGATTGCGGGTTGCATATAAAACCTGCTCGATTGGCTCTTCAGGACCAGGGTTGGCCACCCCTGCTATAGGCTGATGCAAAACATTTGGCCCTAGCTGTGCTTTGAATTCCCCCGATTTTGGTTTGATGTATTCTTACTGTTGATGTCGTACAGGTCGCCAGCTGAGCTACGAAAACTGCCGTCTTTCCTGGGCAAGATTTTCCAAGGTATGTACACAGTTTGATGCCCCTTTAAAGGGTACATAAGAACCTTTTTATTTTATTGCATTGCATGTTCCCATGTGTTGCTACAACTGTTAACGTAAAGTTTGTTTTTGTTATTATTTTTTACATTTTGACCACTTTTTTTAAATTGCATTACCTGCCTCAAGGTGGCTTCCCATGTAGCCGCATGGACCTTTCTCAGAACTACGTTTCCCATCATCCTCCTGCTCGCATATGTAAATGAGATGGATTTACCAGTGAGCAGGAGGATGATGGGAAATGTAGTTCTGAGAGAGGCCCTTGCGGGTACATGGGAAGCCATTTTGAGGCAGGGAATGCAATTTAAAAGTTTAAAGTGGTCAAAATGTGAAAAAAATAAATATTAAAACAATGCACACACCTTACGTTAAGTTGTAGCAACACATGGGAACATGCAACACAATAAAATAGAAAGGTTCTTACGTACCCTTTAACGCAGTGTTCGCAGGCTCATATATATGGAACTGAAAATCCTCTTTTTAAAACACAAAGGTAACAGATGAATATTCAGCAGCTTTTGTATCTTCCAGGAGAACTTTCAAAACAACAACTTCTCATTCTGGGCCTGGATTGATGGGATACTGACACTGGTCAAGAGCTACCTGGAAGACCTGTGGAATGAAGGGTGAGTGCTCTGGAAACAACTACTGAGAACTTCCACAAGGGGGCAGGGGTACACAACGACTATTGCTGTTGTTTTTGTGTGCAGGTACATCATGGGGTTTGTGAGCAAAGGGAAAGAGAAGTCTCTGCTCAAGAAACAACAGCACGGCACTTTCCTGCTTCGCTTCAGTGAGAGCTGCAAAGATGGGGCTATCACCTTCTCCTGGGTCGACCACTTCTCCAATGGTGAAGAGACAATATCACACTGGATCTCTCCTGAAATACTTTTTCAAATGCCATTTTATAATTACTATTGTGTGTGCGGCTCTTAATCTTCTCACTTACCAGTCACTTTCAAAGTGCACACAAATCTTTCTTACTAGGATCAGGGTCTTGTTTACAGCAAGGCTGCAAATTTCAGAACAAATGCAGTATAAAATAATCCAGTAACCCAGGTCATATCAGTTGTTTACCAGCAGTCAGTGTAGACATTTAGAGTTTTATCAAATATTCCCACTTCTAAAAGAACAGAAGTCGGGCAACGATCAAACAGGGATATGATGTTGAACGAAAGACCGAGACATTTTGTCAAATCCTTTATCTGTTTTCATCTCAGGGTTTTATTATCATGTGGTCTGCAGAGTCAGTCATACAGCCAGGAGAGTGCAGGTTTGTGTCCTGGCTCTGAAGTCGCCAGCCTTCGCTGGGTATTCCAGAGGGAGCTTGGCCTTGGCGCTCCCGCGGGTTGAAAAGCAAAACCGGAAGGGAATGTTTCTTCTCCTTTCACTACAGCAGACCCCCCCCCCCCCAGTGAGCTCCCCCAGACACCTGCAGGGCTGGCCTTTGTCCTCCGGAGGCCAGTAGCTCGCCGACATCCACTGTCGAGTTCGTGGGATCGGAGGACGCCTACTGAACCTTCAGTTCCCCTGAGTTGTTTGGGCAATTGCTGCGGTGACAGGAACAAGTAATTGGACATTCAAAATTGGGGAGGAAATGGGGGTTAAATAATTGATTACTCTAAATTTTTTAATTAAAACTGATCTCTGATGGGGGTTTGTCTGTGTGTCGTAGGGAAGAGCAATGTGCGCTCTGTGCAGCCCTTCACTAAGAACGACCTCTCCCAAATCCCCTTCGTGGAAATCCTCCGGAATTTCCAAATCCTTGTAGACGAGAACATTCCAGAGAACCCTCTGAAATTCCTGTACCCCAACATCCCCAAAGACGATGCGCTGTGGAAGTACTATGCAGAGAAGAACGCAGGTATGGAGGACGATTTACTTTGCAGGGCAGCAGAGTGTGGATGCCTCATCTCATTGTGTTACAGCGACCCTTGCTGGTCAGGTGGAGACTTCCCAGACTGGGCCCTCCAAGGCGCTGTAACTTGGTAACAGCATTTGCTTAAGTTTGATTTAGAGGTGATTTTATATATGAGTTCTTTTAAATGCAGAAAGAAGTAAAAAGTCTTGCTGTATTTTTTTTTTTTTTTTTTTTTTTTTTACAGATGGAGAAAATCCTTACAAAGAATACATCAAAACTAAACTGATTGTCATCTTCACAGAGTAAGTATGTTTCCCCCAGTCCTGTAGCTCCCTCTCTGGTTTAATCTACCCTTGTATGAACCAGTGTGGACCTACAATGTCTGTAAAAATATGTGAAAAACATTTTTTTTCTACTTATTGTCCTTGTCAACTATTCCCAAAGTTAACCCGCTGTGCACCACTACCCCCAGGAGAAATCCCAAGCTCCCCATGGGCATGTGTTCTGTTCTGGGAAGCACTAGGCATCTGTGAGCCATCTCTGCTCAGGACTGGTGACTTGAGCCAGGAAAATAAATTCTACCATCGCCCGCAACACTGGAATAATGAGTTCTAAAAAACAGAAAGAAAAAAGTAGCAAGTTTACTAGTTATCACTCTCTATAGATTATAACGAGTGAGCACTGTGTGTGTGTGTGTGTGTGTGTGTGTGGAGAGAGAGCGAGCGAGCATATCGCAGTACATCACCCAGGTAACACCATTCCTTACTGGGAGGCTTGTCAGGGTAGAGGGCAAAATGGATGGAGATAAATACAGGCAAATCCTTGAGGAAAACCTTCTTCAGTCTGCAAAAGACCAAAGACTGGGACAGAGATTAACCTGTCAGCAGGACAATGACCCCAAGTACACGGACAAAGCGACACTGGAGTGGCTTAAAAACGAAGGCGAATGTCCCAGAGTGGCCCAGTCAAAGCCTGGACTTGAATCCGATTGAGAATCTGTGGCAAGACTTGAAGATTGCTGTCCTCCAACAATCCCCATCCAACTTGACAGAGCTTGAACAACTTTGCCAGGAAGAATGGGCAGATATTGCACGATCCAGATGTGCAAACCTGGTAGAGACTTGCCCCAAAAGACTCACAGCTGTAATTGCTGCCAAAGGTGGTTCTACCAAGTATTGACTCGGTGGGGTGAATACTTCTCTAACCAAGACATTTCAGGTTTTTTTTTTTTTATGTTTCACAATAAAAAATCTCTTGTCTCTTCAAAGTATTGAGTAGGTTGTGTAAATCAAAGGAAAAAAATCCCATTTTAAAAGCATCAAGATTTCAGGTTGTAACACAAACAACAAACTGAAAACGTCCAAGGGGGTGAATGGTTACTATAGGCACTAGAGGTGATAAATCAAACTGAAGAATTGTGCTTGGTGCAACTGTTCAAATGATTCTGTGTTGCTTCCTTTAGCAAACCAAACGACATTCGGTCAGCTCAGTCTGTGGATACTATGAACAGCCCTGTGGGCACTCGCGACTGTCCAGGGGATGCTGTGCCTCAGGGCATTACCTACGCACCACAAAACGAAGAAGTGCCTCCTGGTGAGTGTTAGCTTTGCATGCGGGTGACACTGGAGGTTAGATCCCTTTTTATGAAGTTTGCAATACTTCCGAGTGGCGCTAGCAATTCGTCGAGTTATTTTTTTTGAGTGTTTCCGTTCCAGTCCAGTGCTGTGCAGTTGAAATTCAGGATGGAGCTGCGTGTACACCTCCACCTATACGTGTTTTATAACCACTTTTAAAACGTCTGAAATAATTTCACGTTTGTGTTGCTTTGAATTGGACTACCGCTCTTTCCTTGAACAAGTTTAGTCAAGAAATGGCAGTTACCAATCTGACTGCATTTTGACTTATCTGAGCAGCCTGTAGCCCCTTCATTAAAACCGATAAAGGCACGAACCAGAGTATAGAACTGGACAGACTGAGCTCAAGGTTCCATCTAAAGACGGTTGCAACGAGACCATAAACAGGGTTTGAAATTAATCCGCGTAGAAGCACTGTCTGCTGACAATGAAAGTACAGATCTGCCAGGTAAAATAATCCCTCAATTGATTTTAATATTAAAACACGTACACATTCTATTGCTATAGTCGTGTGTCCGCCCGTCACATATCCACCTTAACCCTTTATCCGCTGCGATCAAGCTCTTCAGCAGTGTTAGTTTATTATTGAACAGAGAAGATTAGTTCAGAGATTGTAGATCCCACCAAAGTTTTCCTACACTGTGTATGTGCTTCGCGCACTGCCATTGCTGGTAGTGTCTTGTGAGCTGTTCAGTGTGTTGATATGTAAATAAATCCTGTTCGCCTGCGGGGGGGCGTCTCGATCGCTCTCCTACCAGCGAATGCACGCACCCACACGGCAGACAGCCACTCTGTCACAAGCATTAATACGCTGTATCTTTCTAAACAAGGCAATTAGGGCAGCTCCCTAATAAAAGATGCATCTCAAAACAAGAATTGTGTGAAAATATAGTAATTGCTCCAGCTGTGTATAATGGTATTTTACAATAAGATTCATTTATCCAGCTTTTTACATACCCACCCTTCCCCTGATATCACCGCAGTCGCATATGCGACGGGTTACTGTGTTTATTGTAAATATATCCTTGTGGTATAAACGGAATACTGAATGATCATTCGTGGTGTACGGTTTTTATTCCCCTTAGAGGAATGTCCTTTACATACACCACTCCTCTTGTCGGGGCTCGTGATTCACTGGGACATCCTCCTGCAGTGAGTAAAAACCGTATACCATGAACGATCATTCAGTATCCTGTGTATATACAGCAGTGTGCAGATTTATTAGAACACCCCATTGCTTCTGTTTTGATTTGTTGTGCATATGAAAAATTGTTAAAATAGACAAATGAGTGATTTGTCTAATTTTTAATTGATGACACAAAGCCACAAATGGTAAAATGCATGCCCAGTTACAGCACAGAGTGGTCTGATATTTTCACACACGAGAGTCTGTTGTTTCTGTATCACTGATTTATGGACCGAGAATTGAAATTCTCACACGCTGAGGTTTTCGTGCAGGTAGTTTGCACACTGCTGTAATATAACTCTGCGTTAAGGTGTTTTGACTCTTCGAGTTGTAGATACCTGCTATAGATATATGAAATACATAGAACAGCCACAATATGATCTGCTGCTTTGGATACCCTTTTTCTTTGCTGGCAGTACACTGCTCTGCACTAGATGGCGCTGGCGCTTAATACAAAGACACTGCAGATCTAGCCTATAATACATATTCCATGGCAGGTAACTAGAACTGAAGAGCAGCTTCTGAACTCCTAGTCAAACCTTAACACAGACTTATTATGATTTAAAAAAAAAAAAAACAGTATTTGAGTAATTCCAACAAGAACCGCTTGGATTTAAAGGTTGAAATGCAGACGGGTAAAAGAAGATCCTTAATGATTGTTTTCATTTCAGTAACTGTAGCCTCCGATGAGCTGCTGACCCTCTCCGATGAGCTGCTGAATGATCCCTGGATGAGCGTTGAATTACCGCAAGGCGACACTGACCTGTGCAACATAGACTTCTCCCTCCAGGCTTTGGATGATGACAATTCAGTTTACTCAACGGTGAATGACAGTTGTTCAATAGAGGACCATCCTTTCACCTCTGAATTTTTCTGTTCCAACCCCCTTCTCACGCCAGTAACCACAGCCACAACGCCAACACACTTCAGTGGTGTCAGCCATGACCAGCCGTCACGGTTGCTACACTTTTAATGTGGAGTTCCATAGACGGTACTTCACTAAAACTGTGCATTAACCCTGTATTACAGTATATAACTGGCGTTAAGTGTCTCTCTAGCCCATCTGCTTGTTTTCAGTAACCTTTTACTCTACGGATCTAGTTTGGCCATTTGCAGCACGCTGGATGTTTTCAGCTGTTTCTTTAATAGGGAACTTATTTGAATTTCAGTGATGAAAGGTCCCTGTGCTGAGGACCAGCGTATCCCCTGTTCTCTTGGCTGACCCACTCATATTCCATTGCGTTTGTAAGGTGATGGAATTCCCATTAAATCCAGAGCCGTCCTTGTATTCCCAGTTAATTGAATCTGAACATAAATATCTATCCGTATTTATTTATTCCACTGAGTTATGTTTTAAGTGTCCAGTAGGTGACAGTGGGGAGTATACCTAGGGTTAGTTCTTGGTGTAAAGCAGGATTTACTCAAGTAGCCATCTAGGCAATTTTGTACCATTTTATCATCCATTTCAGAAACCATGAAAAACACATTGTTTAAAGCTGTGACTGTAAAAGAGTATACCATTTTTTAAAGTTCCATAAATAATGTTACTGTTCACGAAACCTCAGTTTTGTGCCTACTGTCTTAAACTGTTTTATAAAAGTTGACGCATGTATATCAACGCCACCTGCTGGACGTCTAACACATTTCGGCACCCTCAGAGGACTGTTTAACATATTAGTGGATACCAAATTATACACTCGACCTGATTTAACACAGGGACATTGTATGTTTTTTATTGTTATTAAGCTCAAAGCACTTTAAAACCAAAGTTGTACGATCAAAGCTTTTACATATTGAAAGAGGGTGGTTATCACTTTTCTTTAAAGGGATGTTTTTTTTTTTTTATTAAATGTTCTTATATTTGCAATATCACTTCTGTAGAAGATCAAAACACTTGGTTAGAATTCTAATCTGCTACAAACATGCACATGTAGGCATGTTTGCTAAAATTCCCATTCCCCAGTATTGAACATGACTATTGTGACTTCCCTATTCTGTGGTTTTATAAATCCTGATTTCTAGCAGTCATGTAAGATTACCGTTTAAAACCCCACAACCCTGCAATCTAAAATACTACAAATAATAACGATGTTAAACTACAATGAAACGTCAACGAAATCTCAAATAAAAGTGCATTCAAAAATAAAATAAGTTAGTGCAAACTTGTAACAGCAGGAAATATTTTCCAGGAAACCGTAGAACTGAAATGGGCTGTAAAACCTATATAATGCGTGTGTCTAAAACCATGCTACAATGTGTTGTAGCAGATGCAGTCTAGCTGCAATTAGCCCACGTGACCTACAGCAAAGGAAACTGGAGTAGGCAGTTGTATTTTAAATACAGTACTTGCATATCATGAATTAGCATGATATGCAAGTATAAACTATTTTTAAAATAAATAAATTCTAACCACTACAGTAGGTTTTGATTTAAATACAAACGTATTCAAAGTAGCGAGGTTGCTGTGAAAAACCTGTACGTCTGCATGTTAGTTTAAAGATCAGTTCTTGGACCGCTAGAGCACAGTTACCGGCTCAATGTTGTATAAATTAACACAAGCTGTCATTCAGCGTAGCTGAAAAAGAAAGTTTGGAACTGAATCTAATGTAATGACTGGGGTTTGCCCTGTTTTAAAATTCTTTACTGCTTTAAAAAATAAAACCCCTCTCCTGCTTGCACTTCCTAAATCTCACAGTAGCTCGATTCTGCTTCATTTTCTGCGACAGGAGCCTTAACAATCCTTAACAATCGCTAAACAATTTCTTTTAAAAATCACACGTAGGATTCTGTTTGTAATGTGAATATTGGATAATGGTGAAAATGCATTTGATCATTTTGGTAGTAATGACCTTTTTTAGCAGTTGCCCAGAATTACTACTTGCACGAGACAGGATTGTGGTTTGAAGTAACTTTGGATCCTTTCAAATGTGGCAACTTGTATAAATAATTTGAAATCAAGTGGAGGTCATCACCCAGTCCTCTTTTGTATAATCTCTTCCCTCCCTAGTATTTAAGGTAAAACTATATGAAAAATATATATTTTCGTTGTAACGTAGAATTGTAATTGAGTGTTTTGAAGTTCTGGGTGATTATTGATTTACCGAGTTTTAAGAACAGTACTATTGAAATTGACCTACTTCTAAACAACTCTTATACGCCACTACCTGCAAGCGAGGAATCCTAGGCAAGAAGCCTGGATTCCAGATGCAACGACCTCAAACAGCATGTCAAATAATTCCATTCTAAAAAGACAAGCGTAGGAAAACATAGGAATTGTCGGTACTTTTAAACAGAGTAGTGCATACTGGTATGCACATACACATGTATCAAAAAAAGATTTGCACACAATTAAACTCCATTATAATAACCATACATACAAACAAACACAGAATCTAGCTGTATTCTGGGCAAGACGGTGCACATTTAAAAAAAAAAAAAAAAAAAAAAAAAAAATTGAAAAACATAATTTTAAGCTAAACATTGTGTGTGTATATAAATATTATAAATGGTGAGTAGTAATCCATAATAGTTATTGTAAACTGGAATATTTCATTTTTTACTTTATTGATCATGGTCATAGCCATAGCATGTCAAGTTTAGCAGAAACTGACACCCCACCACCAACATCAACAAACATCTCTTTAGGGCTTTTAAATGTCCTCCAGACTCTCTTGTTCTTAAACAGTAATGTTCTGAGTTTTTGGAGCTGGCATTTCCATTCCTGGCAAACATATTTCACCATATGTTTGGTTTAAACATTTCGCAGTTTGTTACAGAACAGATGTATTTTGATATATATATATATATATATATGATATATATATATATATATATATATATATATATATATATATATATATATATATATATATATATATATATATATATATATATATATATATATTGTTGCCAAAGTCTATGGAGCAAGGATGGGGCAGACAGTCTAGCTTGTAGCCAGTACTGATTTGTAGAAATAATCCTAAGAAAATGTTTAAAATTGGCATTTTTACACTGATCTATTACAGTATTTTGTAAACTGTTTAAAAAAAACACACACATCAAATTGCTAACGCGCTCTTACGAGAAAACGCATACAAATGTACAGTGTATATAACAAATGATAATGGATCTAGGTGATGCTAAACTTTGGGCTGTAGATGTGGAAATGCAGCACTGAACCAGATCGGAGATGAGAGCCTGTTAAATGTATTTGCTAGGAATAA
Source organism: Polyodon spathula (assembly GCF_017654505.1). NCBI lineage: Eukaryota > Metazoa > Chordata > Actinopteri > Acipenseriformes > Polyodontidae > Polyodon > Polyodon spathula. The sequence continues at coordinate 331,513 of NW_024472312.1, read as the reverse complement.
ATCATTATAACATTGACCACCACTGGAAGGGGGCAACATCAAACCACTATGAACTGATAATCTGTGATCAAAAGGAAGTACCTGTGCTTTTGTTTGTTAAACACTTTGTAGTGTGTTAGTAATGCACTCTCGCTCTGTGTGCAAGCCACAATAAAGCTGTTTCATGACCGCTGTATTGCTTCGAGTCTCTTATTTGCATCATTTTTGATAATTGGTAATTGTGTACTTGTTCACCAAGACCTTGGACTAAACAGGAAGCTGCCAGTACCATTCAAGCCAGTTCAATCTAACCCTACCTCTTCTACAGTTCTTGCCAAGCTTCGCTTTACCTCCAGCACTTACGCAAGTGTGACTGAAGATTAAATACAACAGGTAGGTTTTTTTTTTTTTTAATTCTGTACGTTATTGTACATGTTTCATCTCCCCTATGGTTAATACAGCAAACATTAATGGCTGAAGTTACAGGTAATATTGCTGTTAAGTTGCAAACTGTCACACACAATTAGTTGAATACTTGTCAGGGTATTTAACACTTGGAAGGATGTTTTAAAGTAACTCGCTTCTTAAAACACCACAGCAGACATGCGAGTGCGACGGTGTCTGTGAATCTTGTGCTTCTCCCCTGGAGGAGCGGATTGTAACGCGAGAGTCGCTCGAGTGTCTTTAGATGGAGATTCGTTGAAATCAATCTGCTTTCAATTCACAGATGTCATTTCATCTTGAAAAACGTTACTGTAAATGGCGATGTTCAATGTAATGTTTATGGCAAATTTAAAAAGTACAAAATATGTCACAATCAAACAGTCTTCGGGGACTATTTTCTCTCAGTGGAAGGATACATAAGTTTTTTTTTTTCCTTAAACTGTTTGTGTAATTTTTGAATTTATTTTTAAATTATTTTTGCCATTTTATAAAAAATAACCCACTCCAGCGTGTGCGCCAAAAGACAATTCTTACCGCACTTCCTGCCCGCAGCCTCGTGCCTCACAACGCACCCAGGGCATGCGGTAAGACTTGTCTTACCGCACACCCCATCGTGGGTTATTGCTTACATAACTACCGGCTGTACACAATTACTACTGCTGCTCTACCCCTGTAATAAGAGTGCAGGTACAGCTGTGCAAACCAATCCTCAAAATTAAAATGTTCAAACAAACTACTGTTCCTATGAACACAAAAACACTTTCGTATCAAGTACAGCAGCGTTCTTTTAATTGCATTTCTTTTCAATGCACCAGTCTACTACACTATTGTACAGTTAAAGGTGGTAGTGTGGTGCTTGCTATAATATGCTACTCTACTTTGCATTTCAGTACAGGGATTTAATTCTGCTGTCCAATGTGGTGATAAGTGGGTGGGAAATCAGGTGTAGTAGTGTTCTAATAACCAATGTGATTCTGTCAGGGGCTTGTCCCCATTGACATTATTCAGGCTGGGCATGTCAATGTGATGAGAGGAGAGTAACATTAACAGGACTGGTATTCAGATGGTTTGACTATATATAAAATATTTTAGAGCAGAAGCAGAACAGACATCACCAAAAAATCGATTGCAGTCATTTATTATAAATACCTCATTCATTCAATCTTTTTTTGATTAGATGGAGACACACAGGATCAGAGACCTTTGGGGGGGGGGGACACGCTAACCTACAACTATCTGTCCCAAAAATCAAACTGCAATACAATGTCTTCAAAACCTCTTGCAGCTTTTTTTTTAAATGAAGGATAGAAGTCTTGGCTGTTGTTGAGAAACCAGTGTGTGTTGTGTTCCACAGGACCGTTTCCGATTCACAGCCGAGATGAAGGAGTTAAAAGCATTAGACACCCAGGCACCAGAAAGCCAGATTGCAAGGTCCTTGCAGAAAGTCTTAAAGAAAAGGCAATTGAAACAGTTGATGGCCTAAAGGCACAATCCAGTCGAAGTTTTGCAGATAATTTGCTGAGGACCAGCAGGACGATACACTGTAAATCACTATGGCCCAGTGCAAAACAGGGCAATCTTTCATTTGTATCCACGACGACCATTGTCCGCCCTGGTGTCGCTCGCTGGCAGTAGCTCTCCAATGCAGAGTCCTGAAAACTAGGGGCTCACCCCTCTGACCTCTTCAGGCCAGTTCGTCCCCAGTCTTGTTGGGTCGCTCCTGCAGGATTCTCAGCTGAAAGACCAGTTCTGGAGTGGGTCTGCTGGGTCACACGAGCCCAGAGCGGGTTTCCCGTCCTTAGCAGTCAAGCACGTTCCTGACGTCGGATTCTTTAAGAGATTATCCTGAGGATCGAGAAGGACATTTCAAAACGAAGCACAGCAGGTAAAAGAACAAGCAGACATGCATTCATTTTCGGAAGGCTATTTCTTAAGGGCGTGCCGGATTTCGCAAATAAGCAGGGCCAACCTCGAGTGTGCATTTTTCATTTTGTAGCTTGTTTCAAAATGCTTCCAATAAAAACGTGGTTCTCAAACCAGGGTTCGGATAAGATCGCAAAACGACCACATCACAAGCACTCTTTAAAAGGGTGAAGGAGCGGCTCTGCCTCCATGCCTCAAGCCTGCCCTGCCCTGGACTGGAGGTAGCAGTAAGTTAACACCACTCTGAGTGACTGCAGAGCATTGCAGCAGATCATTTATACACACACAAAAGCAGACCTTGCAGTTTAATACAATAAAATACAAATGAACCCTTTTTTAAGAATACTACACTTTTATTATTCATGTTCATACAATAAAAATGTATGTATTTGTACCGGTTTATAAGTAAATAACCAGAGCAAGTCATGTTAAAGGTGGTCCCCCAAATAGAATGTTTCAGAAGCGCTCCCCCTCCCCCAGAAAGACCCGCTCTGGGCTCTGCAGGGTTACTTACGCTCGTGAACTCCCAGATCTGCTCGCCCACCACGCTGGTGCCCCTTCCTTTCAGCCTGCACTCTTCGATCTTCACCGGCCCCCTGGTGCCATGCAGGCACAGCTGCTTCCCAATGTTGTGACGCAGCTCCTTGTGAGAGGTGTATTCAAAGTACTGCACAAGTCAAAGGAAGCAGAGATCAATACTTGGCACCGCAGTCTTTAACTGATTCTTGCGAGCCATGGTTCAAAGAGAAAGCCCAGTTCATCTCTCCGAGCATCAAGCCTGCCCTGGACTGGAGGGAATAAGAGGTTAAGACTAATTTCACCTGCTTCAAACCCAGGCCTTCAGAGGTAAAAAAAAAAAAAATAATAGCTAGTGAAATAGTTTATTTATTTATTACTATTGCATCTACTTCTAAAGCATCTCAAGCACAACCCTGTAATGTAGAGACTGTAAGAATGACCTGGTTTCCTCCCATTCCATGGCAGGGGTACATGATCAGTGGCTTCCCTCCCTGGTTGCTCTCTCCAACATCCAGGCACTTTTCCATCCCCTTGTTTTTAAGCTGCGGAGAGAGTGAGGGTGTGAAGGTTACATTTCAGAAACTATTCTGCATGCAGTATCCCAAGCTGAATCTACAGTGTGGGAGTGTCAGGGTGTGGAGTCCTAAATACCTGGTACACAGGGAGTGTCAGGGGTGTGGGGAAAAACAATGCGAGGTAATGAAACTTTTTTTTTTTTTTTTAAGCTGTGGTTTAAGGGGATTGTGACAGATTGAATGATTCTTGGTGTTGGATATCCCTCCCTACCTGCGAGGGCACTGTGTAAAGGGAACAGAATACCCTGGACTAAATAGCATGACAGTTTATTCCCAGGGTTAGGTGAAAGTCGGCCATCTAGAAAGGGGGCGGAGCTACAGCACACAAAAACAATGACCCGAACGGGAAACGGCGTGGCATCCGCGGATTGGACCAAGGGGTCATGGGTGACGTTATAAAAAGGGGATGTAGTGATGTGATCTGTTCCTTTGTGAATGGTTAACTTAAATAACCAGAAGGAGAACCTGTGCTTTGAAACGTGAGTGTTTTGTTTGTCGTTTAATAATACTGTTTGTGATTATTTGGACGGCTAACGTGATCCAGAACTGTCGCCAAAGGCCAGCACTAAATCCGGACCAACAACACTGCACTTCATTTGCACTAAAGAACTGTATTCACTACATGCACTAGAGCACGCACTGTGGACTGGAGTTTGGGTTTGTGTTGTGTGGGTTAACTAAAAGCAGGACGGGACTGTTATTTCTGGGCCAACCCACGGATTACAAATACTCAATACACGGCACTGTATTGCTTCATTAACATTGTTAAATTTACTGTTGTTTTGCCAACAGGCCATTGGATTTAAAAACCATTAAATTGCATCTGGATTACCACTGTCTGTCTTTATTAATCACTGCTGCATTACCTTCACCTGCACACAGTGAACCACGGGAATTTTCAATCTGCCCATTTCCAAATACCAATCCTGCAAACCCTTTGTAACAGGAAAGCAAAAAAACAAGTTTGCCTTACCGCTCCATACAGCACTGGAGTGAGGTCGGGGACGAAGGCCTCTGGGTAAACGTTCTCCAGGTACCAGGTGAAGTTCTTGCACTTCAAGTCCTCCCTTAGCCTCAGTCGCGCGGAGATATCTCCGTACGTGTGCTGTGGGAGAGGAAGCAGAAATAACCACAGGCAATGTAAATGGTAGCAGCCTTTGCATAACTGTTAATCGTCTGCCTGTTACTTGCAGATGTGAAATATCGTTTGAGGCGTGGTGCAGAGAAGAGGCTCATGGCACACCCTGTATATTCTGTGCAGGAAATACAGAAGGGTCCTGACATCTGCTGCAGTGCAGTTGAATTTGCAGGTACAAGGCAGCATGCGTTAGCATGTCACGCCTTTGGAAATAGGGCATGGTGGCGTAAAAGGCATTACACTGCAGGGATGGAAATAAGACTCCCGTTGCACAGCAGTTTGAGTCATTGCTTGTTTATCGGTTTAATAAGACACACCTGAGCTTGTTATCAACAGACTGGGGCTAATCAAGCTAGTAGTAACGCAGAGAAACTATTTCTTAACAAGATATAGCCAAGAACATTCTCCCTGCAGGAGAGATTTTTTGACACTGGAAACGACATGCCTAGTTCTCCTATGGTAGTCTCTCTCTCTCTCACCTCTCTGGCCATGGCGGCTGCATTCTGGTTCCGTCGATAGAAGACCTCCTTGTAGCCGTCCATCCACACCTCGGCCAGCCGCACCTGGTTCCTGGTGATCACCTGGGTGCCCTTGGGGAAGCTGTGGGGGCTCCTGGTTCTGAAGACATGTCCCACCACAGAGCAGGGAATGATCTCCAGCTGACCCCCGCACTGCCACACCTGCAGACAGAGACAGACCGTATTACAGGATCATTTTAACGCACACATTACTTACCGAAGACAATGGAGATGAAGTCGTGTGCAGCAGGGCTACGACAATACACTGAAATTCTTAAGAGCTGGCGCAGCATAATATGCAGGTCCCCATGTGAGATGAGTATGATGTGTAATAAAAATAATGATTAAATATGGACAAATCACACTTATCCAAGAACCATCTGGTATACTGCTTGTTTGGATTCACATGGGGCTTAAGAAATTAACTACTGGTTTCACAGACCAGCCCCTCCCCAGTTAGACAACTAATTGTTAACATAAGTAAGATAGTTTTGCGATACCAGTCATAAACATTAAACCCCTGCAATGAAAAATAAATTATTTTACAGTGGTTTATGATGCATCAAGATACTACAAACTATAACCTTTTTTGAAGAAAAAAAAGATTTGATTTAGGGTTTTTACAGCCTTGTTTTCACAACGCTCAAACAGCACTGTTCTTGGCCAACCCAAAAGTACCATCAGACAGTGCTAAACAGTCTATGAAACCAGACCTTAAACATAGCAATGTAGATTTTATCCTGCATCATAGAAAAAATAAACAGTCGATCAAAAAGAATAAAGAAATAAAAACACAGCAAGCAGCAATTATGAAATCTCAAACTGAAACAGGTGACCCTCTGAGATCCCAGCCTGCCCTGAACTGAATTCAAAGCCCTCACCCTGAAAGACATTTCAACGTTCTCTCCGCCCCAGATCTCCATCTGGTCATCATAGCTCCCGATGTGTTCGAAGTACGACTTGGAGATGGAAAACAGACCTCCGGCAAATGTGGGGGTCCTGGAAACCACGGGGGAAAATACCACGAGGGGCAAGAAAACATCAGGATCTTAAAGACCACAGCTTATAATACTTCAAAATACGCAGTCCTGCGATGGGGAGGGACCAAAGTTATGGAAAGACAAACTGCACAACAATTACTGTCTTAGTCATTCAATTTAGCAGGGAATGCATGTCACAAACCTACAGTTCCAATTAATGTTAATGGCAAGAGACCCCATATTTTATAGCTGTGGCTGTAAATTGGGTAGAAGGAGCATCTTTAAAGAGTGAGTGCGGGCATCAAACATTAAACTAATCATGAATGTGTTCTTGCTGTTTTAAAAAAAAAACTTGCTGGCTTTCATGCCACCGCCTGTGGGACTCACTTGATGGGGTCGGTCTCGTCTTTGCGTCGTTCCTTCGCGTGCTGTGGCACGGCCTCCCAGCCGAAGGACAGGCTCCAGTCGAAGTTGCCACGGTTGTGTTGCTGGGGGTGGCGCGCTGGTTTGGAGAACTCGAAGGTGTCGAGGTTGATGCTGGGGATGTCCGGGCTCACCACGGCCGTGCGGTCCTCCGCGATGCGAGCCAGCAAGGGCTCCAACCAGCCATAGAAGCATTCGCCTGGGAAATTCAAACCCCCTTTACATCACCCCACTCATACACAGCACTGAGCGCTCACTCGGGTTTGACCAGCCACGTTCTTCCCTTTAATTAGCTCTAGCAATATTAGCAACAGGTCCTCCAATTCTGCAATATTCTGTTTTATACTTCTGTAACATTCAGCTAAAGGATAAGAGGGGGTACAGTAATCTGAACAGAGCCAATATGACTTTAAAGCAATTGTTAAGTGTTTTTAAAGTTCTGGTTACCTCATTACAAAACACATTTCTGCACTAGACTTTATTTTCACTTTGAATTGAGCCCTTTAAAACGCTCCCATTCAGCAGGTAATATAATCCCTCTACAATCACCACTTAAATCTGCAGCAAAACAAGTTTAATAATAAAAATGTCAATCATTCTTGAGAAATGAGATAGATAATCCTGATTACCTGTAATTCGATAGTCGCTGCTTTCTCCTACTTGTTTTTACTTACTCTCCTGAGCTTTTCACCTACGCTGCACTGATGAGCCCCAACCAAGAGCAAACATGTCTGCAGACACTGTGCTTTGACTTTAACACAGTGAATGTAGAAGCCTTTTGGCGAATTGCACGTGATTTGATTGGCTCTTGTAATTCTTTCATTTGCATAAACCTAATTACCCATTTTTATATATATATATATATATATATATATATATATATATATACACACATACACACACACACAACATACAATAAAGATCACACATGTTTAACAATGTGTGCATCTTTCACATAACAATATGCAAGACGTATGAAGTGATGGTAACACATACTGTATTAGGTATGATTTGTTAGATCCGTGTACAGTGCAGTGGACTTTCCCCATGATGTTTGCAGCACTTACAATGCGAGTCCAGGAAGGTCAGCACCTCTCCTGTGGCCTCCTTGGCTCCTAGCAGCCTGGCTGTGATTAACCCCTTCCTCTCCAGCTGCCTGACCACCCTCACAATCTGCAGCTGCTTCACGTATTCCTCCAGCTGCGTCCGCAAATGCTCTGGAAGGGACAGGGTTCAAACTGAGACTGCAACACCATCAGACCTTAAAGACAGCAGAACTGCACAAACGGCCATTCCACACACATGGGGGGGGGGGGGGGGGGGGGGGGGGGGGGAATGTTGCAACAGACAATATCAGCAAATACACATTGTCCTTATCCAATCGCTGTGTCTCCTTAGAGACACCTAATTATGAGTATGTGGGAAGAGATTTGTTGTTTGTGTGTTGATCAAGGCAATCATGGTAATAGATTGAAGAGTTGGTAGTGTGTTAGATTAACACTGATGAATAAACTTATATAAGAAAATGATTTTGCTGTAAGAAATGGTTTAGTAAAACACTATGCAGTTAAGGCATTTTATTAGATTGCTGTTTAAATGTTTAAACCTTACATTTCAATTCAGGGTCTCTCAAGTCTTTTGTAGCTTAAAAAAGATATAATTACCAGAGGGATTGTTAACAATATGGGAGCTGAGAATATTCTGACTGCAGGAAATACATACTGTAGCTTGTATATAACCGAAAGATAAAGAAAGCAGGGTCTGATTAAAAAATGATGCAAATGTCACACCTGTGTTGGTAATATCACTGGAAAAACAAGACAAGGCTTGTTCCAAACTCGTACACCCTGACAAACACTAAAAACAATACCGATAACTAAAGAACTATCCGAAACCGAAGGACTGCGTTATGACTCGAGGGCTGTGCTGATGGAAACAGAAAAATAAGTGTGGTTTTCTGTGCGAAAAAAAGACAACCGCACTTAACTCGTCAAAACCCGACAGAGTGTTTGTTTCCGTTTTAGAACAGACCGTTATCAAGCTCGGCTAGACTGAATTCTTTATTTATCATGAGCACAGCACCGGATCTTTCTAGACAGGACAATCAGACAGGCTAAGAGAGATGACCACGTGGGATACAAAAGATGGTAAAAGAGGTCTGCCCATAAGCATGATAAATATAAAGGCAAGTGTGGTCAGGGCAGGTGGCTGAAAGTGGTATTGAAATAGAATTAGTCCTTCCTTTTGGGTGATTTTATAACTATCTTTGAGCCTTTCAAAGTGGACCACCATCACAAAGTGCTTTACAATTATGTAATGCATCCAAGCATTTGCCTATGGATTGTCCAATATCATTACCAGAACATACAGCCCAATGCTATAATACCGACTATGTACACACAGGATGGGAATATGACTCCCATTGCACAGCAGTGTGAGCCATTCCTGGTTTTACTAGGAGTCTTATTTCCGTGCCTGATATACGCAGGGATGGCAATAAGATTATTGCATAGCAGTTTCACCCAGTCCAGGTTTTACTGCAAGCTTGCTTAGCCACAGTGTCTCGGTAACATGCTCAGGTGTGTCACAGTAAAACCTGGAGAGGATCAAACTGCTGAGCAATAGGAGTCTTATTTCCATCCCGGATATGCCTCTTATTATAATAGCTTTACAGAGCGTATTTTGATTACTGCATTATCTACATAGCTCTTCTGCTTTTTAATAATGACAAATAGCTAAATAGTGTTGCAGGGTGCCTGTGAAACGCAATGGATGACTCAATTTGAGCCGACGTGGCCCCGCTATTCGTTCCTAAACCTAAAGCTTGCCAAGTCAGTGGCTTTTTCTGACACACTAATGCTTTATGAATACAGAGCCTAACCCTGCTCTCTGCTGTTGGCTTTGGCTGTTAACTGCTCTCTGTGTGGTTAGTCTTGCGGTGAAGCCCAGGGCAACGCCTCCAGGATGTAAACATCCTTGAGAAGAGAGAGACAGAGTTTGAGAAAGAAAAAAGAAAGCACAGTTGACTGTGCCGTGCTTTGTGTTCACGTCCTCCTCCTCCACCTCCCTTTTGCTGGGTTTTGCTCCAAGTGCCTCAAAAGCCAAGGCTGAGTGACAAACAAGCAATTATGTACGTTGAGAATGACACGTCTAACGTTTTAAAATTGTGAGAGTTGTTCTGAATGAAAAAGAAAGAAATACCTGCTTTTTTTTTACAGCTCAGGATCCCCTTGGAAAATGACGCTCATTGGGTAAATACCCCGTTTCATGAAATACAGGTCTCTGCACCTTCCACTGCAACCAATTATTTCTTACAATACAGTTTTCAGATAAAGCTATGTCATTTTCAAGAAAGTAATACACTGAACAGCTGACGACACAAACCAGTCCATCACAACTACAGCTTAGAGTGTTGGAAACTGGTAGAGAAGCGATCCATTTCGTATCAGCCTTCCTAGAATGCTTCGAGGTAGGAGAGACCCTGACCTGCTAGTTTAGGCTTTATAACCCTTACAACCAGGAGGAAACTGACAATTTGGATGACCAGATCCAACCCATCAGTAAATTTTAAACCACTGCAAGAACCCTTGTTACGGGTTAAACAAGCTGAAATCAACGAAGCAAGGTGTCCATACCGTCAGTGCTGGCGTCGTCCACCAGTATGATCTCCTTCAGCAGGATGGCAGGGGAGGTGTGGAGCACGCTGTACACCGTCCTCAGCAGGGTGGACCAGGCCTCGTTGTGAAACACAATGATCACGCTCGTCGTGGGCAGCGGGGGGCAGCGTTTGAACTTCTGATCAATACACCTTCGGGGGGAGGGAAGCAATGGAAGCAACGATCTCTTAATGCATGAAGACCAGGACTGCGAACGAGAGGCCCAGCAATGCCTCGTCGGCTCTTAAAAGAGTCCCAAAGATTCAGCAGCAACAACGAGGCTAGGTAACCCATTCCACCCCCTCGCCACCTTGTCAAGAAGTGTCTGCCACCTTCGGTTATGAGTCGGATTTCCAACCGTCCTGGTTTCTGTGCTGAGCTTAAAGTGTTAATTAAGTTTAACATTTTCCTAGTAGGATTTTAAAGACTTAATTTTTCTTTTGCATGTACACAACGCCCGCCCTGAAACTCTTACACTGAATGTGGTTTATTCATCATCAACCACTAAAAAGCACCTCCCCACAAAACGTATGCAACACTATTCTAAATGTAGAAACAAGAAATGAAAGTCAAAAGTACAAGTCTTTATTCTCACCTGGATGAGCATTGATAGGCCGTCTGGTCCACCCATGCTCCTAATTTTCCTTGTGTTTATGTTATAAGGTGTGAGCAATTAAGAGAAAACAAGAGCTAGTGCTGGTGTAGCGTTTATTGATCCATGACAACGTGACTTAAGAAAGACTACTAGTCATTGGATACTGTATCAAAGTTTCTTTAAGCGTTTCTAAATGTCTGTTAAATACTTATGTTCACAGATAAGGAGGTCCCAGAATTTCCCGGGGACCGCTGGTCAAGCTTTGCGAGCCGTGTGACAAGCCCTGGATTATACTCACTCTGGAGGCCTGGTGTCGGCTCCTAAGCTCCGGTGCAGAGAGATACGGTCGCTGGCAAATTGGTTGAAGCACTGCTTCTGCATGCCGCGGTCCTTCTCCTTCTGTTCCTCCTCAGACAGCTTGCCCTCTTTGAAGGCCTGGCCGTCTGCGCCGGGTGCCTGGGGGTCTTGGATGGGCCTTTCCATGACTGGTTTGAGCTCAGCCGGGGAGTAATCACCCGGGGGGCACTGTGGTACCCGCTCCTCAGGCTCCTCCCGGGGCTCTGGGGCCTGGATCTGAAACTTGGGCATGGAGTCTCGGATGTTGTTCATAGCGTCCATCATCACGTCGATCACACGTGCCTTCCTGTCGGATGTCCCTTCCCCCACGTCCTGCTGCATAAAGAAGATGACGAGGAAGAAGACGACCACCCCCAGCAAGGCCAGTTTCAGGGGGCTGAAGCGTCGCCGTGGAAACAACCTCATGCTAGCAGCAAGTGTTTTTACAAAGAAGGGCCGGAGTTGACTTCAGCAGAGAAGGCTGAAAGCTGTTGAAGACTCCATGGGACACACCTATGTGTAAAAATAGAATATTCATACAGTACGTTATCATCTATGACATCTAATCCATCATGTTTATGATATGGTTATCTTTGTAAGGTAAACCTAATTCCACCTAGTAAAGAAAACAGCTCATTTGAGTTCAGTCTACCGGGTGCATGTAGCCTACTGCACACATATAGTAACTTTTCAATAGGAGACACTGCAATTATGAAATGAGTCACTTCATTGAAATGCTAATGTTTAAAGAGTTACTGGCGAGGTTCCAAAAAATATAGTGTTCCACGTCCCCATGTGTCGCTACAACTGTCAACGATCCAGGATGTGGTACGGAACAGAAAAGCCGGAGCCCTTTTTTAAAATCACTCCTCCTGCAGTGATTTAGGAGGACAGATCCCAGGGCACTAGAGCAGACATTTTTAATAGAGCTTTGAAACAGACCCGAGTTATAAGTGTCAAATGTTGTCAGGATGTTAAAAGTAAAAAGAAAAATGACGGGTGCATTATTGAAACAGCAGCACGTGGGAACGTGTCACGATATATTCGTTGGATCCTGTGTGTAAAGCCCTGGGGGCGCAAAAGAATCTTAAACATAATCTGCTATCCAAGTACCGCTGGAACACCAGAGTGTAACCATTAAGCGGTCCCTCCTGCAACACTGCCCCCAGCCGGTATAAGAAATACATCTTGTAAATCAAATTGGTAAATTAGGTAGATTTACAGGCTGCAGTCAGGCCTCCTAATCGGGATCCTGAAAAATCAGGATTGTTGCTTAAATAGGATATAACTCTGGGAGACGGTTCTTCCCAATGCTATTAATGTGACTAAGGTTGACTCAACTGCCTCTTATTTAATTGGGACAGCTGCTTGTTCGGGATATTTTTCCTTCTCCCGAGGCGTCCCGATAAAGCGGCACCAACTGTACCAGTTTCATTTTTCTTTCCCATGAATCTTTGCGGTCACAAAAAGGTCACATAGTTGTAACGATACATGCAGTCACACAAGTATGCAATAAAGACGCAAGTACAATGATATCTCTACTGTAACCAAACACTCCGGCATCAGATCATGCGAAAGAGAATGGAGCTTGTGGTTCTTGGCCAATCCCTCCAGTTTAATGATTAACAGCAGAACAGGGAAGAACAGCCACAAGGTGTGCCACAAACTGTCAGCCGTTTGCTTTAGATTTCAGATGCTTGTGAAAATGCTTTGCAGATTACTGTACCTTCACCTGACGTGACATTCATTGAGTCGGAGGTTGTTAATCACATCCAAAGGCGTGTTATCTCTAGTCTTTAGCTTCTACATTTTTTGATAGTGAAAAATTCCACATTACAAAACAGCAGGCTGGATCCTGTTCTCTGAGAACCGTGGGCCCAGTTTCAGGATAACTATTTCAGACCATCTTTGTGAAACAATTTGGTACTAGAAATGTATGATTTCAGAATCTCAAAAGAAACTTAGCATAAATCTAGATAATCAGGAATATCAGATATTCCTATAAAGAGAGACTTAATCTGCTCACAGCCTGTTTCACTGCTGTTGTGAGGAAGGGAAGATCCAATCAGATTCAACAGAGGAAATTCCTGGTCCCAGGCACGGTTGCAGAATAGTTGCACACACACAGATAGATAGCTAGAGACAGACAGACAGATAGATAGATAAACTTGGTCACACACTTTGTCAATTTCTGAATAAAATATATTTTACTGAACAAACCTTTTTTTCTGAACAAACAAAACAAAAAACACAACGTGTTTCGACACAAGACACACTGTGTCGAAACGCGTTGTGGTTCTTGTTTGTTCAGGTAAATATATTTGATCCAGAAATTGACAAGAGTGTTCGACCAAGTGTGTCTCGAAGCTGGCAGGTCGGTCGCAGCAAATCAACAAGAAAAATCAGGTTTGTCCAACTGCACAAAATGAATGCTTGTGACCAACATTCAACTAAGACAGTTTCTTAATTATTGACATTGCCTTATAGTGGTAGGCACCTCTGTTAAAATTAAGCATTGTAGTGCATGGACGGTATCTCTTTGCTTGGAATATATATATATATATATATATATATATATATATATATATATATATATATATATATATATATATACACACACACACACACACACACAGGGTATAGACGCATAGGGTCTTTACTCACATACGTTGCAGTGCTAATATTATAAAAACTATAACCAGCCAAGTTAGAAGTGTGTTTTTTGGAACACTCATCAGCAGTTTCGACCAAACAGAACTTGTAGAGCAGAACTTGAAAGAGAGATGTTAAAAAAATTAATTAATTGAATGGATTAGACTTGTAAAACAGGTTCTCTCTAGGTTTACAACAATGCGGCATTTATACTTGCAAGCAAATGAACGCAGAATAAATACAGTACTGTGCGAGCGATGAATTGCACACTGATAGCGATGCCTAGGGAGTGTCAGCACGACGTATCACTGAACATCAACTCAAACGAGCGCGGCTTGCATCAGTTAAAGGTGTACCCGCGTTTCACTGAAGCCTGCTTCCTTACTCACTTGTACAACCCGCATATTTTTACATTTCATAAACCGCCCAGTTGATCAGTTTGAATTGCAACCACCGGGGTATACATCTCAAAACTGATGGACCTGTGAATCACTATACCAGCTGAAGCCCCTGGCGCTTATTTTAGTTGGAGAACGTGTCCTGCTTCGGCCAGTCTTACTTCAAACGAATCAGACATTAGTCAGTCAGTCAGTCTCTCTCTCTCTCTCTCTCTCTCTCTCTCTCTCTCTCTCTCTCTCTCTATATATATATATATATATATATATATATACATACACACACACACACACACACACACACAAATCAATGTCTTACAAACAGACCATTAACAGGATGGCAATATAATTTCATATTATTTTTAACTACGCTTTCCCAAATGCTGTATCACGCATAGGCGAGTTAGCAGCATTTTCGTTTATTGAATGTATCCCACCGCTATTAGTTGTACTTTATAGCTGCACCGCGCCTGAATGGGATACAAACACTGGTCGCTACAGATACACATATATATATATATACACACACATCAATTAATATAAAGTGAACACAGTACCTTCGCGTTGGCCGGTGTGGAGAAGAAATGATCACCCAGCTTCTCGTAAATAAAGCGGAAGAAGATCGATCGACGTCCATGAAGCTAAACCGTTCACTTCAGAAGAACTATTACAGTCGACATTGTTAATCACAATGCATTCGTGTAAAACACGACAACATCATTTACATTTCCTCCCAGAGTTGTAAATCCCCGTAAGCGAGTATACCTTATCTGAAGAGAGGAGGGCGCATGGGTTGCAATATGTTACAAGCTCTCGACAAACGACAGGTAGATCACTGTTCAAAAAAGAGGCTCATCTCGACAGACTTCATTCGAAACAAACAGGTGCTTCCCATTCAGGGTTGCAAGATTTCTCACAGAAGAATACTGTATGCAAATTTTAAAACAAGCCCAATCCCCTTTATTATCAGCGGACTTTGCACTTTACAATCGCGAGGTTTACGAATTCCCCCGGGTCCTATTGCCCGACCCATATCAGCACCAAAGAGTTTGACTGCAAATACCGCCGCATTGTAAACGCGTGCATTGTGTTTAAAACTACCTCCCATCCATATCACAAACGCATCAATAGGAAAATCACACAGGCTAATATAATGGGCAAGGGAGTTTCGATAGGCGAGGGGAACAAATACAAATGCGAATTATCCTGTCGTCGTCTTTGCATAATGTGGCAAAGGGACATTTGGATAGGCAAAGTACAAATAGGCAATTTGTATACAGTTTGTGTGTAATAGTACACCACAGCAGTGGGTCAGCCTGGATCATATCTAGAGCTGTCCTTCCACCGAGGTCAGGTTTCAAGCTATAACTAGCAGAATTTATAGGACTGCTTGGCTATATATATATATATATATATAGTATTCATTATGGTTAAGGGTATATGGCATATTTTTTCCCCAAATTAATTATCTGCTGCCTTGAAATGTTTTTGGATTTATTGTGCAACGCTGTTCGATAATGGATGACAAGACGGAGAAAGACACTGTGTGGAAACACTTGTAGAAATTAGATACATATTTTACCTGTTATATATGTTACAGAAAGTGCAGTTTACAAATAAAATGTTAACTCGTATAATAATTATTGTTTAAGAAAATTTTAGTGGCGTTCTAGCGGCTAATTAATTAAAGGTCAGTCAGACTCTATTATACTCGCATTACCTGGATACGCATGCATTTTTAATACAATGCTCGTTCGAGATCCCGTATTGGTTGTCTCACCTCATACAGGCGTACAGTGCAGCCTGAAGCCTGCCTGACTAGAGGGAGCACCCTTTCTCTCAGGGGGTGAGGAAACAGTTCAGTCTCTATGCCTCAAGCTTGCCCTGGACTGGAGGGAGCACCCTTTCTCTTAGGGGGTGAGGGAGCAGTTCAGTCTCCATGCCTGAAGCCTGCCTGACTAGAGGGAGCACCCTTTCTCTCAGGGGGTGAGGAAACAGTTCAGTCTCTATGCCTCAAGCTTGCCCTGGACTGGAGGGAGCACCCTTTCTCTTAGGGGGGTGAGGGAGCAGTTCAGTCTCCATGCCTCAAGCCTGCCCTGGACTGGAGGGAGCACCCTTTCTCTTAGGGGGTGAGGGAGCAGTTCAGTCTCTATGCCTCAAGCTTGCCCTGGACTGGAGGGAGCACCCTTTCTCTTAGGGGGTGAGGGAGCAGTTCAGTCTCTATGCCTCAAGCCTGCCTGACTAGAGGGAGCACCCTTTCTCTTAGGGGGTGAGGGAGCAGTTCAGTCTCCATGCCTCAAGCCTGCCCTGGACTGGAGGGAGCACCCTTTCTCTTAGGGGGTGAGGGAGCAGTTCAGTCTCTATGCCTCAAGCTTGCCCTGGACTGGAGGGAGCACCCTTTCTCTTAGGGGGTGAGGGAGCAGTTCAGTCTCCATGCCTGAAGCCTGCCTGACTAGAGGGAGCACCCTTTCTTTCAGGGGGCGAGGGAGCAGTTCAGTCTCTATGCCTCAAACAACGAATGCACACAGATGTTTACCTTTGAGATATGCTATTGTTGAAAGAGTTGAGGGATGGGCGGAGTGAAAAAAAAAAATTGGCGAGTTGCTTTTGTCTTCATTTGACAAACATTTAATAAAATAACAGCACATATTTAAGAATTAAAGACAAACAGTAAGACTATGGAAAATTACACAGAGCGGTATGTAATTCAATATGTTAACGTAATATTATTTAGTCTGTTAATTGGAAGCAGCATTGATTAATTCTGTATGGGATGCAAAACGTTTGGCTGCAGCGCTACTACAACACTGCAGTAAATATTATAGCGCCGAAAAAAAAGCTTTTTTGCTGCCACCTGCTGGCCAGTGTTAACATGACAGATTTCTTATTTTTTAAAATTCAGTTTTTCACAATTATATTCAATGTACTTACTGTACGTCATGAGCAACCAGACGGGTTTGTATACATCGATTCAGCTATGGGCCAGATAACAGTGCTATTAACAGAGATATCATTATTCTTGTTGTTGCTTTATAGTTCTGCTCTTTTTGAGCCAGATAATAATAATAATAATAATAATAATAATAATAATAATAATAGTAATAATAATTTAATATGCATTAAAAATATTGATCCCTGAACATATTCTGAAACTGAGAAGCGATCGAGCAATGAGATTGGTCGGCGAAGACGTCAGTCAAATGGCTTCTGTTGTCTGGGTAACGATGTAAACTAAAAACGCCCCTCGCCGAAATCCCGGCCCAGTCTCTGAATGAGGCATTAGCACCGAACTGGTCGTTATATTTGTAATTTTTATTATTTTTTTTTTTCCTCCTGGTATCAACAACAATGTCCTTTTTCGGAATCACGTGTTTGGGCTACCAGGACCCTTTCAAATCCAGGATTTTACAATCGTGGGGAGGAGTGCCTTACAGAGGTAACACGAAAACAGATTAGCCGTCAAGATCTGCAGCGATTATCGCTTTAAAGAGCCGATTCTGTGCGATTTCGAGTTACTGTTACACACACACACACGCTGCATTGCAGTACCGCAAATCCTAGAGGAAATATCCAGAAATATGTACAGATTACAATCGCGTTTATGCTTAAAAATGTTCTAGGAAAAGGAAACTGTTACTGTTTGAGACGCAGTTGCGTGTTATTTTTAAAGGGAGGCTGTAAAAAGTTATTAAGGTAAGATATCTATTAAAAACAGGAGGCTACAAGTAAAACCTTCACCACGGTCATTTTTCCCCCGATTTCACCATACACTACCGTTGCTGGATAGAAATGACATACTGTGTGTTTCAGCGTAGTTAACACAGCCCCCGCTTTCTTGCTGCTTGTCTGTGGTCCATGCACAGCTGTTAAAACGAGCAATACCCGCAGTCCACTTTCTTCTCCACTTCTGAAGCTAAGAAACGAACACAAAGTTTCAAGTTTCACGTTTCTGGCATCGACCGAGAGGCTGAAGACGAAACTTTGCGCTGCTTCCTCGTAACCTGATCCCTCCGTGTGTTCTGGTTGAAACCAGGTGGCACACAATACAAGGCACTTTGGTCCACAAGTAAACATTTATGGATAGCATTTTTGTTTTATAGATCGTAAAAACCTTGAACCGTGAACTTTTACAGAATGTCTTCATAGGTATATATAGTATAATATATATATATATATAATATATATATATTATATATATATATAATATAGAAATGCGCTCCCGTTTTTTCTTTTTGACAGTTTTTTTTTTAACCACAAATTTCTTTGTCGTGTGGTGTTTAAAAACATGAAAATTTACATATATTCCGGATTTTAAAATATGTCGTTGAGCAGTCCACTTTCTTCTAGAGAACAGGAAAACGGTTTTTGTTGTACCTGATACTCACACACACACAGAGAGAGAGAGAATAATTCTGGCATGTCAGACAAACAGCTCTTCCGGTGACTCCTGCTGTACCCGTGTACCCTATAGCAAAGGTACCAGGAGGCGTCAGTCTATCTGCCCAGTTGCATTTGAAATGCCCTGAATTAAGGTAGCAAAACAAACGAAGCCCCTTTTCTTGCTAATCTTACAATATGAATCGGGGTGGGCCCACACTGTCTCATATCTAATTTGGCTCTTCTTTTCACGTTTATTTCAAGGTGATGAGAAAGGGGAAGGTTCAGATTCCAAACTGCCTCCGATCCACAGGACAAGCAGCGCAGCACTGCACAAAGGAAGCCAGAAACAATACAATGAGATGGTCAAACGAGTCCACATGCCGAACTGTAAGTACAATGAACTTTATAGGACTGATCTAGGTTTTATATACACTGCCTGGCCACTTTATTAGAACCCGTCTAGCCGCTTGCTGTGGAGTGTGTTCTCCAGGGGGCCGGCTTTTCAGAGCCTGTAATCCCGGGTAACAGTGATGTGGATTTTGTAATCCTATATTTTGTGATCGAGATTGTTTTTTGATCTGATTTTTCAGAAAATATCACCGCTGGATTACATGGATCCAGATTACAAATAATTACGGTTGCAAATCCATTTTACAAAGTCTGGATCTCTGTTATTCAGAGTACACATTTTGAAAAACTGTTCCCTGGTATGTCCCTTGAGCACTCTCCACGCGTGCTATATCAGGCTGCAGGTCAAGCCCACACAGCAATGCTGCACTTGCACCCTGACGGTCGTGGCTCATTTCGAGACCCATACACCGAATTGTGCACCTGTGGTTTGAGGAGCATGACGCAGGCTTCAGGCAAACAATCCCTGGATCTCATAGATGAACAAAGAGGACCGAGGATCAGGAGGCAGAGAGCTTGTAGAGAAAGCAGTAAACTTGACTCTCATTGAAAAGAAAGCGCCACAAAGGAAAAGCCTTCGAAACAGAAACGTTCCTCTTCACAGCTCCCAATCAGATTTATCGAGTGCCCCTGACCAGTGGCCAGCAGTACGGCTGGTGGATGCCTAGAGCAAACCAGACTGCCATAGAGAAGACCGAGCCCTGGACACAGATCACACGGCAGCCCAGGCTAAACAGCGAGATGACCAGGTAGAGTACAGACTGCACTGCCCTTCCCAGTCCTGTATCGCTTCAAGGGTGCATTGGGGTTTTAAGGACAAGGGTCTATTATTGACGCCCATGAATGTAATATTAACTATGAAGGTTGCTTCAGCTTCAGTGGAACTAAACCAGGTTCGAGTATGTTAATCGAGCCATACTTTGATGGGGATATAGGAATGTCCCACATCTTTAGAATGCTCATCCCATTGTGATGTCACAATTCACGCTTGATACCAGTGATGTCACACTACCATGCTTCCCCATTTATATAGCAACCATTACTGCTGAAGCAACAAGCTGATTGTAACATTTTTAACCAAGGTCAAATAAAATCAGACCAAAAAAAAGACCTTTCTTTCACTCAACGTTGCTGCTGAAAAATGCCCCCCACAAACTAGCTGCTTGATAAGTTTCACCAAAGTTTTGTATCTGAAAACAAAACTACATTTTCACAACAGTTTGGTCCACGTTTATGAAGTTTCCTAACTTTTCATCGCTGTATAGTCATGTTTGAAGTCAAGTATGCCTCTCTTAGCCACTGCATAGATTAATTACCAGTGAGTATTAACTGTATAGTATAATCTAATGCAGTGCAGTTTCATGCAATACCTGGTGCAGGTAACAAGCAGCGATTCAGCTGTGATCAGATTACACGTCATTGTCTTTCTTTTGACAGGTTTGTGGACCAAATGACGTTGACGAGCCGAGAATTCAGCTTATTCTGAACAGTCTTTGATAAAGACTAAGCTTTGTGCAGCGGTCAGTGCCTCGCCATACATAAACAGACGTGATCCAACTAAATTAAAGACCATTGAAAACCTTGAAATCAAGTGCCGTTATTCAACCGCTAGGCCATCTCTCCAAAAAAAAAAAAATAGCTTTTGAAAATCCTTTTGTAAATAAAATCTTTCACAAACATACACAGCTGCTTTTTTCTTTACATTCCAGGTGGGAGGGACTGAAGGCTAGTTAAAGTAATAACTCCGTAAGTGGATCGCTTGTATTAGCTACTAAAACGTGCAGTTTTGAAAGAAACACATTCATTTTTATAACAGGATATCTGGTACTACTTTAGGTGTGTCATTATTTAATACATTTTAAATCTCAATCGTCATAACGACAGTGGAATCCCTAGAGATTTGGTCTTAAGCAGCACTGTAAAGCTGGCCTGTGTAGTGTGTGTGTGATCATTTGTTTAGTAATTGTCACAGTTTCCTGCTCGAAAAGAAGCACATGTTCTGTTATACCTGTGCCCAACAACAGGCTTCATGCACAAGGAAATCCATCCGAGTGCCGTCGATTCTGAATGTGTTTCTGAACGTGCAGAGTTTACAGGACAGACAGTTGGGTACGGAAGAATCAATGCTTCATAACCCAGCTGAATCCCATTAAAAGCTATATAAGATGCACTGCCTGACTACTTAATTAGGACCTGTCTGCATCATTGGATTTGGCATGGTCCTGAATTAGAGATGGCAAAGAGGTTGATTCAGTGACGTGATCCATGCAGCATTGTATAGCTAGCATAGTTCAGAATCACAGCGTAACCACGCAACAGTCCTGCACTTGTATCCTGAGGGCTACTTCCAAGACAAGAGCACACCAGTGTTACCCAGTGTGAAAGCAATGGTAAAAACACAGATGCGTTCTTCAAGTAAATACAACCATTTCAGCATTGAATACGATTTATATTCACAAATAGTAAATGTACAAAATATAGCGTTTTGCAGATCATAAGTGTTCATTGTTATTATTATTATTACAAATTGGCAAAATTACAAAAAGCAAAAGCATTTTGCAGAATATTTACAAGTCATCATACCACTGCAGTAGAAGTCTTAATTAAATAGTGTTTTTTTTTTCTTTGTTTGTTTGTTTTTTGTTTACTAAATACAATATTCAAGCATGGTTTAGTCTATTTCACTAGTTTCCAGCCCGGACTGTGAGGAGGGAAGGGGGTGAGGTTTTGAAAAGTATAAATATAAACTACAGAAAAAGGGCTTGCAATTAAATATTTCATACATTAAAAAGTCACACAGATAGTGAATATACAGTCTGACATTCGTTCCGTTACCCAGTTTGCCTTTCCCTGGCTTTGAGCTTGTCTAGATAATCTTTAATGCCTGACTGATCAGCTTTCCTCACTCCACTCAAATGATGTGACAAAATATTACATTATCCACAAATTCCCAATGAATTCCAGTAACACACATGCCTTGGGAATAGCTGCCATTCCATTAAGATTCCTACATTAGTTTGACTACCATCTATTTAGCTGTACTTTCAAATTTAAAGGCAAAACAATTGCTTTCCATTTTATTTTATAAGGGGTTGCTGAGCTAGCAAACGCAGGCCCAGAGTTTGTAATCGCCTTCTCATGGGGACGGCACAGTGTTATACACTGCCAAGCTGGTAGCCACTGTGATTTAGAAGGCACTGCACTTAAACATCTATCAGTTCTTTGGGTATTTAACACATTTGTAGCTCCCCAGTTGTATAGAGTAATTGTGGGCTGAATATTACTGCAAGCCAGGGGTGTCCAATCCTGATCCTGGAGGGCCATCATTCCACTCCAGGTTTAACAGGTAAAATGAGATAATGGACTTCTTCAGGGTCTGGATGGAGTTTTAATTAACCGATTTAGGACAGGGTTGGAACAAAGACCAGGAGTGGTTTCCCAACTTGGGCCACTCCTGCTGTAAGCAGTACTTTTAGTTAAAAAGCAGGTACTTACATTTTTTTGGAGCATTTTTAACTGGCTACCTCCCCGTTATTTTAACTGTCTCTTTAACTATATTGTTATGATAACTTGCTCTCATTTTGTTGACCGCAAAAGTTAAGTCTACCTCTAACTGTTCATTCTACAACTATACCTCTTCAGATGCTTTTATGACTCTTCAATCTTCAGTGATGAAGAAGCTTTGTAGTCGGTGTGAAATTTCACTGCTGACTGCGGGCGCTTCTAGCTTGACTGTCCTCAAAATAGGACGCTGGGAGTTTATGTTGTAAATCATTTTTTGAACACTTTCAGAATGGTAGCGTATTCAGAATGTATCAAAGTATATAAATACAGTTGAAAAGAAAAATATGTGGTACTTAATGAGCTATTACAGTGTTAAGGCGCTATTTAGATCTGCCACTGTTAGGATCAATAAAATAGACCCACAGTGCTGTGTTAAAATAGCAATGCAGGGATTAACACTGTCTGGGACACACACACACACACAAACTGGGATGAATAGGCTGAGAACCAGCTCTGTAGATCATTGTGAGTTTATCTTCAGTTACAATGTTTCAGATTTGGCACTAAAATACAGTAAACAGTGATGGGACAAAATGCACAAAACCATCAAAGAATCAGAGGTGATCTTGGGATTAAATAATTCAAAACAGATTACAAAGAAGATGATACAACCATATTGAGGAAGGGGGAAAGGGAACAAACTTAAAAGATTTTAAAAAGGCCACATTAAGAACAGGTGAAATATCAGTTATCTGATCAGCTTAGAATCACTTTGTTCCATAACCTTATCACATCCCGAAGGTTTAACAGTAGAGCCGTCGTGGAGCTCTCTAGTATGCCTGCTCTCTGAGTACACCAGAGGGTAACCACTAACCTGTCCCTCCTGCAACACTATGAAACCCTACATATAACAAATGTGTTTATTCCTACATCCTCTGGGGGCAGGGTTGCAGTGGGGGGGACAGGTTACTGGTTACACTCTGGTGTACCAGCTGAACTTTGAGATATGTTTGAGAGCTCCATTGAAACCACAGTAATGCTTTAAGCTTTCTCAAAAGTCACTTATATACAAAGTGATTCTAAACAACAAGAATAATCCATTATTCAGCTAGAACATTTCCTACTTGTAACACGTTCTTTACTGTTTATGTGGACATATATAGGAACATGGTTATGGTTTTCCTACGCTTAAAAAAAAAAAAAAGATTGTATGATGAACTTAAAACTCCATCAAAAAAAAACAAATGGCTTCTTTTTTCCAGCAGAAAGGCAATCAAATTGATAATACTTACAAGAAGTGATGGATCTGCACTTGAAGCCTGAAGGACCATTCTGATAAAAAGCAAAGTGTTGAATCAGTGTGCAAAGAATCCAGTGTGACCAACGACACTCAACACCTACTACTGCTGCTCACACCTTAGTGCACACCAGTGTGCAGCCTAAAACTGCAAAGCTATTGCAAAAACTGCAGCATGGAATTAGCCTAACCTTGTTCGTCCTGTTGCCCAGTATGTCCACTATACAGCAATTGCAGATGCAGCCTATTTTAATGTTGTAGTTTGTC
Organism: Polyodon spathula; assembly: GCF_017654505.1. Classification (NCBI taxonomy): domain Eukaryota; kingdom Metazoa; phylum Chordata; class Actinopteri; order Acipenseriformes; family Polyodontidae; genus Polyodon; species Polyodon spathula. The sequence continues at coordinate 307,524 of NW_024472312.1, read as the reverse complement.
TTTGAAATGATAAAACACTAGGTGGCCATTTTGCTATAGAATTCTTTTCTACAGCCACAAATGATTATTATAATTTTGTTTACCTGATCAAAGGTAAAAATGACCTACGTAAAAACGTACATCAGATTCGTTTTTGTTTAACAAAACTACAACGATAAAACAGGCTGCTTAAGAAAGATACACAAACGAATGCCTTCATTATAAAGGGGTACAATGTTACAGTACTTTCTTAAAACAGAGTATTAATAAATAAAATATTATATATATATATATATATATATATATATATATATATATATATATATATATATATATATATATATATAGTATTAGATAATACTCTCAATTTCTCAACCTCACGTTCAAAAGGTATTCTGGCTGAGATGTGGAAATCATCTCTTTAAAGAATACCCTCACTGATGTGCCTAAGAAAAGCATTCAAATAGGTAATACTTGTGGAATCATTTTTCTGCATTCTCATTTTAAGATGTCACTGGAATCGTATTCTCTTAAGTTACATTGCGTTCATAAAAATATTAAATAAATCTTCCCAATCTTTACTGTGTAAAAACCCATGCTAACCCAGGCTTTATAATGTTCTTACCTCTTATTAGCATGAGCAATATTACCGCCAGTTCTGTTTCTGTTGAATGTGTTTTGATACTTGTATTTATAATGATTTGGAATAGGCAAGTATCGCCACTGCTACCCAGTACCTGGTGTCTTTGTGTTGTAGTTCAGATTCAACCCAGTGGACTAGAGATCTGTAATCACTCCTACTGTGAGGAGTGTACAGTATTTGCACAGACAGAATCGACATTAAAAACTAAAAGATATCCGGCATAATAGAAAGGGGGCCTTTTATTAAGATGTCTGTTAAAGCTAATAAAAGATAAGAATAGATAAGAATAGATTTCAAAAGCATTGCTAGCACTGCTGTAGCTGGACAGTTTGTATATAACCCCAGTGTCTCGCTCAGCTTTGTGGTTTTAGTTTTGTGGGAACACCCCCCCCCCCCCAATGGATTCATCTGATAAAAGATTTACAAATTGATTTTATACACTGAAGCCAGGCACTTCCTAAAATGTACAGACTTTATACAATTAAACACAAACCGGGACCGCAGTTTTAGTGTTTGTTTACTCTGGCACTTTGTAACAGAAGTGGGAAAAGTTCAATTCAGGATTTGGGGAAAAAAAAACAAAAAACAAAAATGACAACGCACGCACACAAAAAAATAATAAAAACCAAAATGAGGCAATTTTTTTTTTTTTTTTTTTTTTTTTTTTTTTTTTTTTTTTAAAGTGTCATGCTTTAGAGTTGGCAAGAGAGCAGTTCGTTGTATCATATAAACTTCACAGTGAAAATAATTTCGCCCCTTGTAGATTATAAAGCACAGTATTCAGTCATTATATATATATATTATAATTATAGTTTTCTTTAAAAAAAAGTATTTCTATAACAATTAGAAGGTTATATACTGTCTGGTACCATGGAAACATTAAGAATGCCTTTGTGTCTTCATTTCTGAAGGTTATTTATTTATTTATTTATTTTGTACCAAAAATACTTCTTTTAAAGAGAAGAAATGTCATTACTGTACATATAAACACACAATACGGTCTCCAATTTTGTTTACTTGCGCGTATATAATCCCGAAGACAGTGTCGTTTTAGGCCTTGGGCGTGCCGAACAAAAACAAAAGAAATGGAGCCCCAGGCTTTCATTTGGGCCTAGCAGGCCACACTGGCTTTGCAGTTAGTTTAAAGGCAAAGTTAAAAGTATTGGCTTGTTTTGTGTCTTTGACTTCCAAGACAATCAGAAAGAACAGATTGATGACTCATTTGATCTCCTCCGCTTCTGAATGAAGAAATGAGCCCTAAAATAGGAGAGCTAACTACTGTCGGTCACCAGTAGCTTCAGAAATGTACTGCAGTAGAAGGAAAACAGCTGAGGAACCCACACATAGCAAACCACTGAAGGGTTAAAATTACCACCAGGTGCCCATGTACTTGACAAAAAAAATAACCAGGCTTGGTTTTTCTTGTTCTTTGGTCAATGGTTTCAAAGAGGGTTTTTTCCCCGCACACTACAGAGAAAATAAATAATCCATGTTGACGAGAAGGAAAGCGAAGACTAAGTACCTGTGTTTGATTTTCTTCTGAACTGTAGCTTAACCGTTTCACAAAAGCTCCTTACAGCGACCCAACAGGGCCTTTCGTACTTACTTCCTTCAAATAACAGAAACCGGTTTACCAAAGCCTTCATCTTGTTTTAAAAAAAAAAAAAAAAACACAACAACATCATCATCAACAAATGTGTTTGCTTTTGTTCTCTGGAAATTCAGTTTGAGGTTCGACGAGGCCTTTATCCGTGTGATCTGTGAGTTTCTTCACCTCCATGGCTGCCTGCTCCTGCCCTCGGGTCGCTGCTAACTGCTCTGAGGCCCATCGTTCAGGAAATAGGTCATCATTTCTCCTTTGCCTTTGACCTTTACCACTCCCCGGCACTCCAGCTGGTAGCCTTTGCTAGCCAGGACCTGATACAAATCTGTCGTCACCTGTGGGCACAAGACAATGTTAAACAAGCCAGTATTCTCCACACACAGACCGCTAGTAAACGGAGGTGTTAAAGGACCCACTGCCTTGTTAACAAGTTATCCCTTATTATAAACCCGAAGGGTCTCTTCATGACGAGCACAGCAGTTATTATCCTTCGATAGATCCAACAGGTAACAGGATTTATGGGACTATCACACACTAGTCCTGTTCTGTTAGAGTCATGCTGGAGGATTAGTCCCCCCACAGCAGGGATTTCTGTCTGTCACTCTCCACTTCGCTAACTGAGCGAGCTCTACATCTGAGGCACCATGAACAGTCTGAGATGACAGTAGTGCTTTCTGCTTTAGACCCTCTATCCACTGATCATTCCCTTCCACACTTAGTGTTTCCGGGGTGCTGATATTTTTATCAGAGCGGAAAAAAAATCTTCCAGTCATCTTTTAAAACACCCCAGTGAGGAAGCCAATTGCCATTGATTGGTACTCGAATGCAAAGGTGAGGAAAGGACAACTTGTTTTGAAATCAGCACATTAATTAATGGGTTTTACTGAATACCTGCTGATCAATACTTCTTAAATACAATAGCGAGTGTAAGTAACGAGTTTCTGCATGCCCCTGAAAAAGATGTGACACCATCGTCTAAGAAATGGCACCACCATTCTCAAAGCTGCAGCCAAATTCAGGCGCAGTGGCAGCTTCCAGTCAGCAGATGGTACTCCTGCCTCGTCACTGAAACACAACAGGCAATTTTGTCTCTTATATAAAGGGATCATGTGAGATCCAAGCTTTAGTGCTGCAGACTGCAGTTCACACTTCCTCCAGGGATTTAGAACAAGCTGCATGCACAACAAAAAAAAAACACACACAGTGCGATATTCAAGCTGCCGTGTCAAACTGCCTTCAGTTTAAAAACACAAGGTCTAGGTTTTCTGCTTTCTGCAAGTTTTAAAATATCCAGCACTTGCATTGCCTTTCGTGAATAGAAAAAACTGGCAAGACACTCCGCCCACCAGTAGAGTTAATCTTATCAAGGGAGATTTTCAGATTTAGGCTGGTATTGTTTTATTCTTTTATACAGTGCTCAACACAAACAAAAAGCAGCCTACAGTGTGCAAAGAACCGCTATACCTCCAACCAACAGGCATTGTATTATACTGTACAAAGCCACTCCCCTAGGGAGCCCAGCCCCTTCTCTAGGTACTCCCCTAGGGAGCTCCACCCCTTCTCCAGCCACTCCCCTAGGGAGCTCCACCCCTTCTCTAGACACTCCCCTCGGGAGCTCCACCCCTTCTCTAGACACTCCCCTCGGGAGCTCCACCCCTTGTCTCTAGGCTCGGTAACCCGGGTAGCATGAGAGAGCTTATTTTATTTTTGAAGACAGTTTTATTAAGTCTGGTTAAAGCCTTCACCTATGCCTGTCAGTTTGTCAGTTACTTACGCCTGTATGCACACTCGCTGTAAGTTCTCACAAGACAACTAGGAAAGAGCGCTGTACACCCTTTCAATTGGTTAATAAACTCAGCTTGAAGACCGAACAGAGGCAGTTTGTCTCGTTGTTCAAGCGACTCAACAGCAATTCTTAACTGGGAAAAATTATCCTGAAGCTGGCAACTCCACTCCTTGTAAGGTTCCCAGTTAGAGGACAGTACCTGAATGCGATCTGGGACTCCAGTGCTGTCCATTCGACTGGCCACATTCACAGTGTTCCCCCATATATCATACTGGGGCTTCTTGGCTCCAATCACCCCGGCAACCACAGGCCCAATGTTCAACCCTAGCAACAGAAAGAAACACTTCACTGGGGGCAGGGGGGGTTTGGTTACCAGGCGGAGATTTACACACAAACCCCAGGCTTGCCAAGTGAAAACTGATCCCCTGAAATAACCAGGCCCCGCTTCTTGATTATTTCACTTTTAAATGAACAAATGAAGGCCTCCGTGAAGCCAGCACCTATCCCAGCTTCTGCTGCAGGATATCTATGCTATGTGTATGGACATGTGTGGGTGTATGTACTGTATGAATGTAGCGCCACAGTTGTATCAGTGCTGTTGTAACAGTATTTTTGTTAAATATCTTAAAATTTAATCACATGTCACTGTGTATAAGAAATATATAATGGGTTTTAATTAACTACAAACAGTTTGGCTGTTTTGGAAACGCGTTTGCGAAGAGAATGAGTAGTTTCATGTCTAAGATATGTTTATTACTGTATAGTGTGGCAATAACTCTATGTAACAACAGGGATGGAAATAAGACTCCTATTGCACAGCAGTTTCACCCATTCCAGGTTTTACTATGAGCTTGATTAGCCACAGTGTGTATAGATAACAAGCTCCGGATTGTGTCTAAAACCAGGAATGGATCAAACTGCTATGCAACGGGAGTCCATCCATGTGAATGAAGGATGTGACACAGCCTGTGAGAGGCTCATACCAATCTTCATCTGGAAGTTGTTGAAGGAATGCTCGTTGATGTACTTCATTTGCTCCATGAGTCTCATGGCATAGTCGGCCAGAGCAACGATGTGGGACTTGCCCTCTTTGTCGTACGTCGAGTCGTTGAGTCCCGAGGCTGCCATGTATGTGCTGCCGATGGTCTTGATTTTTTCCAGCTGACGGTATTTCTCCTCACTGATGATCTGGGGGGGGGAGTGAAACCAGCGATATGACTCAACCAATCACTGGCAGGATCAGATTAGAACATTAAACAGCAACAATGCTACAATGGAGGGGGCTACTGCTCTAGCCAAAGGTTTTGCTTCACTCTATAGGATTAACAAATTGTGCTTCAGAAAGTCAAATGAAACCCACTGAATAATGTTAACATACTGAATTACACATCGCTTTGTAGTTTTCCACGTACTTAACGAAAATCTGACATTCAGGAATCTATCATGAATTACTGCACTGGTATTATGGCTTCCGGCAGACTTTTGCAATATCACGTTGTAGTTTATTTGATTTCATGATGTTAAATAAAAGATCTAAATTATGTTCATGTCGTTTTTTTTTGTTTTTGTTTGTTTCTTGTTTAAATTATGTCTCTAGCTGATGCAAAACTTTTGGCAATCGCCGTGCATCATGCCAAGACAGATACCAACAAAATGAGTAATGCATGTTTTTTTTATAATTTTTTTTTATGAATTAAAAAGAAATATAGCATTCCCAAAAACTGTTCTGTTCAATTCAACAGCGCTACCTTTTCGTTTGAAGCTTTTCCCTCCATTTACACTCTGAAAGGATTAACACCCTTACTATCTGCTTGTCAGACTGGTATTAGAACGCTCCGGCGACTGGAATGCAGATGCGACTTTTCCGCAGCTCCACCAGGGGGCAGTGCTGGCCTCTAACTCTGGTTACCTCGTCGAAGTCAGCGATGATCTCGTTCAGCAGCCGCAGGCACTCCACGCCCTCGTTGTTGGCCTCCAGCTCCACGTAGAACTCGGAGAAGTTGCTGATGGAGGCGAACATGACGGCCACGCACTCGCAGGACTGGTAGTACAGCTCGTCGTTGCGCCGCTCGCGGGCCAGGAAGTGGGCGGCCACGTCCTTGGGCAGGATGTTGTGCAGCAGACGGCGGTTATAGGCCTGCAGCTCCTCCATCTCCTCCTTCTCCTCCGTCGCCTAGCAATAAGAGATTATCATCATCATCATCATTATTATTACTATTATTATTATTATTATTATGCATTGTTTTTCATTAAGTGCCCTTGTCTTTGGTTTAACTGTGTCTAAGGTCAATTATCTAGCAGGTAATGACCGACGTGTCGAACGTCAATGCTTAATTCTACAATGTGCCCAACAGCTTTGAAAACTACTGTGCTACATTTGTTTAAAAAGAAAGAAAACAACGTTCACCAAGTCCCCTCATCGATAGTGCTAGTTATGTGGTCATTCCGAGTTACCCTTATAAATGTTACAGCTGTATTTTCGCACAGTGTATTTGCAGCTTTTGCCGTGGCTATACTGTGCATTTACCACAGTTACCCTGTTTTGCCATGTTTATTAATATGCTTTCCCATACCTCGCTATTCTTTACCTTTCTATGCGCTACGATGCTTTCGCTATGCTGTATTACACGTTGCTATGCTTTTACTATGGGAAACTTTAATAAGGGTGTTCATATGAAGCTCAGTAAGGTGTGCTCCAAATACCTACAGCAGGATCAAATCAAGCAGAGAACTAACAACTTGCAATACGTTTCATCAAATCCTTTTACACTAGCTTGAGAAACGTGTATACTAAATAGCTTACCAGAGAACTGAACTGATAGTTAGACCAGCACAGCAGTGTATGTATCGGTCAGTGTCACCCCCTCAGTGGCGTACCTGCAGTTTCCACAGGAAGTCCAGGCGTGCGGTGGACTCCACCTGCTGGGCGTGTAGATACAGCGCCAGGACGAATACAGTCAGAACCACTGGGGTCATGAACTTCAGAGCCACCTTGGTACCAGCCACCTGACTGAGACACAGAGACCCACAGCGAGCCGTCAGCACCACCCCACATACATTATACCTGGATACTCCGGCAGTGCTGGAGCTAAAATAGAGATTTTCTTAAAACAAGAATTATTATACATAATCCTCTTTTATTTGTATGCTGAACTTCTAGTGGCACATATAACAGTATTTCAACAAAGTGCCTTTCTCCATCTTGTGATCACCTGACAGAATGAGAGAAGCAAGCTTTTTCTAATCAGCCGAGTCATTTTGTATTTTAATCTTAAATCATTTTCTTAATTATGATTCCCTCGGGACACGTTAGTGTCGCCACAGCCAATGGTGCCGCTCCACAAGGTGTAGCAACGGCTGTTCTTTCAGTCCCACCTTATCTTAGCTCCGTATGTCAGTGTTGGAAATCACGTTCGAACCTCGCGGGACTGAGGCAGCGTAGAAAGACAAACATATTGTCCTGTTCTCATGTAGATTCAGCAAAGGAGTTTATGCTTCAGCTCGGCAAAACTG